>NW_015387342.1:392736-427725 GCF_001527695.2 Protobothrops mucrosquamatus | reverse complement strand
TACAAGTGTATCTGGGGTGCATTGGGAGAGAAGGACCTTTCCATTCCTTATAGTTAATGAATAATGAATGTCTCAGGACTTATTATTTCTAAGTTAGTTTTCATTGAGAGAGATTCAATACCTGGAGACTACATGCTCCCATCTACCCACTATTGTCTCCTTCTCTCAGCCTTGTCAAGTATAGTAGCTTTTCTACTCCACCCCTGCTCTCATTTCAAGCTCATATTATGTGAATTTCTGCTCATTAATCATCACATCAAGGGATCTTTATTACATTCAGGACCCATTAATTGGTTCTTCTTAGCATCCACATTAACATCTACAAATCTGTCATTTGGAGGCCTCTCTCTTCCTTCTCTTGGTTGCATCCACAGAGCTGGTTCCTCTCCTGTCTAAGCCAGAATAAAAAGACGTTGCCCTTGCTGTGCACACAACACCCTTGCTGTGTGCACAACACCCTTAGTGTTGTGTTGTCTCCTTATACCTTTAACACGTATCTCTCTTCTTTCTCTTGGGTCATATCTGTATTTTTTAAATTTCTTTTTGGTTATACTCTCAACCAAGTAAACTTTTAAAAAATCTTTGAAACCATGAATTAGCCATTCAATTAGATGGCAGCAAAGAGATAATATCTTGGCTGCCATCAAGTGGTCCTTTGTGCAGTTGCTCAGTATGTGCTACTGAAGAATTAGACTTTTAAAAAACAGAGCTAGCCGTGGGGATAGAGACAGAGACAGTGGCTTTTGGACAAGATAAGTGGGCAAGAAGGCTGTGTGGATTTACCCTTTCTCAGTGCACAGCTTTCATACTTTAACTATCCTGATCTTTTCTTACTCTCATTGTACTGAAATACCGTTAACACTTTTGGTATTATTGCCTTATTTCCTAGCATGAATTTTGTCGTTACTTTTACAGTATCCTGTCCATCTTAATGGATTCTTGAACCTAAGAAGCAAAATTAATCTATTGCCATGACTTCTTTGTTTAATCTGTAAGTTCCCTAAGCCTCCAGTTTTTAATTTTCTTAATATTTAATTTAACCCATGTTTACTTTTATAATGCACTTTTCCAAATCTTATTTACTTTCAGGCTAACCAAGTGGCATTGGCAGAATATCCCAAGTTATTTCTGGTTTGCCCTCCAGTGTTGATTCCAGCTGTCATCTTTGTCAATTCTGGTCTTCTTTCAAGATATGCATTTTACAAGTTAAGTAGATATTACCAACCCAACCACCAGGGGGCATTGGCACATCATATTTAATTGGCCCCCAAATGGCCCTGAAACGACCACCGTATCGTCTGTTTTTGATTTCGACCATGAAGGAGACAAAATGGCTTCTTAAGGAAAGTCTGCCAGATCACCAAATGATTGGACGCCTCATGGTATCTTGGGAGTCCCAGGCCTAATTTGGAGACTATAAACCACACCAGACTGCACTGTCCATCATTGGTAAAGGCCAGGAAGCCATCATGTTGTCGTTGCCATTTCCTGTGTCACCCCTTGTGCTGCCAAAGCTACAAATGCCAACATATATCCACCAAGCAATCTCTTCTTCAGGGAAGAAATGTAAATCAAGTTGTCTTTAGATCAGACTTGTTCTATGTTTGTTGACACACAGCTATTAGTACTTTAATTGTCTCCTTGTAGATTTAAGCAGTTCAGTGAGCATTTTATCTAAACCTGGTGCTTTTCTCTTTAACAGTTGTTCTGCTGTCTCTCATGCTGCCCTTTCTAGAAGAGAATATATTCTCGTTCTTCATTTTAAAAAGTTCTATCATTCTGTTTGTAAAGGGCTTCAGTGTAGACTTTCCATCCTCTTTGGCTAAATTTTTATTAACCTTTCTGTTTGCTTAATACAAATATTCCTGTAATTAAAGTTCCTCCTTTTCGTCCTCATTCCAATCACCTATTAATAGATGTATTTTAGATGTTGCATTTAAATGTTGCATTTAGAATCTCTTCCAGTTTGCCAGAGGATTTCTCAACTTCTTCCATAAATAGACAGAGTTATTTAACATGAATGTTCATTAATTCTAATAAATATCCTGTTGTTTATCAGATTATATCTGAACATATATTGTGGAATCTTTTGATTTCAAAGTGTCCATTTACGGTGCATCAATTTGCTTTTACAGTATTTAAAACATCCAATTTAGTGCATTAATCTTCTCCGTAAGAACTTCCAAGTGTTTCTTGATTCATGCTTAACAAATTCCATGCCCCAGTTACATGTGTACTTGAGAAATGAGAAATTCCTCTTTAAATATTGGAACCATCAGGGACCCAGCTGCCTTGTGGCTTTGATCTGGTCACTTCCCCTCGAGTTTTACTCATGAAAGTTCACTCACTGTTCTTCTCCAGTAACTAGAAGAATGCCTTACAATATGGGCGGTCTGAAGAGTGAGTATCCAAACGTACCCAAACCATTTAGCCATATCTATATAGTTTTCTTGGCAAGAGTGCAGGAGTGAGTTGCCATTGCTTTCTTCTTCTCTTGGGTAGAATTCCTTCTCTATCCTCACCACTTTGTGGATTAACCTAAGTTTCACTTATCCCTTGGCAGTTTTTGCTTGTTAAAACTGATAGAAAATCCTGAACACTGAGACCCTTGCATCAACCCCTTTCAGAACTAAGTGCAGACACAGACGGACACTTCATGAATGTGTGCCAGCTCCAGATACATGTAAAGCATCACCCCTCAAAGCCTGGAAGTGGAAAATTATCTTTCTTCTTGGAGAAACAAGATCTGTGCCAACTTCCTCCCTGCATTTGGAAGTGATAATGTCTTACAAAAGGGCTACCACATCCCTATACAGGCAGTCCTCGACTTACAACCATTCGTTTAGTGACTGTTCAAATAACGGCACTGGAAAAAGTGACACGACCATTTTTCATCCTTACAACCATTGCAGTATCCCTGTGGTCACGTGATCAACATTCGGACGCTTGGCAACTGGCATGTGTTTAGGACGGTTGCAATTTCTTGGGGGGTCATGTGACCACCTTCTGCAACCATCTAACAAGCAAAGTCCATGGGGAAGCCAGATTCATTTAACAACTGTGTTACTAACTTAAAAACTGCAGTGATTCACTTAATAACTGTGGCAAGAAAGGTGGTCAAATGGGGCAAAACTCACTTACCAACTGTCTTGTTTAGTAATCAAAATGTTCAACCCAATTGTGATCGTAAGTCAAGGACCATCTGTATACCTAGATTAGTTTTCAAGCACCCATATTTGTGCCAAGGCCAATGCAAACAAAGTATTTGGTAGTTGAATGCCATATATAGCCTAAAAGAAGAATACATGGAGCCTTTATGCAACAAAGCTGGCATGGTTGTCCCCTCAGAGCCCCTTGACTCAGCATGCTGGGGGCAGGTCTGTGCAACCTTCCCTTCCAGGAGAGGACTTTGGTCTGGCCCAGTCAATGAATGATGGGCTCAGGCGGGGTTGATTAATTAATGATTGTGACATGTTGCTGGCAGAGAAGCATCACATATAGCTCTTTGCCCAGACTCTCTGCTAGTTTATAAAGTGCTTCAAATGCCACCACATGCCAGTGTCTTGAAACCTCTACAGAAATAAATGACTATAATTAGTCTTGCGACGGTCTCAGCAACTTGAAGAATCTCACATATGTGTCTATACGGAATCTATAACTTTGATTCATAGCTCTGTAGTGGATAGTGCATTTATAATCATTGTTCAAAACCTCTACAGGGGATAAGCCTGAATATTTCTAAGCACTACTGTACTTCCCTAGAGATTGAGTCAATATTTGTCAAAATAATAAAAGCAGGATTGCACTCCTTTTCGGTGTTCATCAGAATCACAATGTGTGGACCAATGAAGTGGGGCTTCCACTGAGAAAGTGTGACATCACTTTTGTCAGACTGGTTGGTTTGAACACACACACACACACACACACACACACACACACACACACATACTGTGCCACTGGATCCAGTCTTTCCCATTAGCCGTAGTACCGATCATCAATGTCTAGAATAATTTAGGTAAGAAAAGATATGTTTATGTAGCCCGTAGGGGTGGACTGTATCCACTGAATATATATATATGTAAGTGCTTCTTTCCTCTCTGGGTTCCAATATCACATTAAGCCATAGCTGATTTTGAACATGGTTTTGTTGAATAAAGCATAATGATTCAATTCACACATTCTGTCTTTATGCCTACATATTTACCAGATGCTTTTTCCTGAAATCTTTTGTTTATTTCTAATTTTGCACACGGCCACTTATTTCACACTCAGTGAGCATATCATTTCAAGACAGTTTTTGTATATTTTTTTTTCAGATGCTTGTTCCTGCAAAGAAAGCTGTGAATTAAATAGGCATGTGTCTGGTTAGGTAACTGTATCTGAGAACAAATCAAAGCCTAAAATTGCCTCCAAAATCTAAAGAACAATCCAACTATGGAATAACGAAGCATATGTGATATAAACCAGATAATGAACAAGATATGTCCAAAATCATACATAAGCTGTATTTTAGCTGTATTTTTAGCCACTTGTCACCAAGTCAAGGCTGCTAAATCTAAACTGCATATATTCTAATGACCAATAGATGGCAGCAAAGAAAGTAATAGTAACAACAACAACAATAAAGTTGGAAGGGACCATGGAGGTTATCTAGTCCAGCCCCCTGCTCAGGCAGGAAACCCTATACCATTTCAGACAAATGGCTCTCCAGTCTCTTCTTTAAAACTTCCAGTGTTGGAGCATTCACAGCTTCTGGAGGCAGGTTGCTTCTCTCTTTGATTAGTTTCCATTCGTTGCTTCTTGTCCTGCCTTCAGGTGCTTTGGAAAATAGCTTGACTCCCTCTTCTTTGTGGCAACCTCTGAGATATTGGAACACTGCTATCATGTCACCCCTGGTCCTTCTCTTTATTAAACTAGACATCCCAATTCCAGCAACCGTTCCTTATATGTTTTAGCCTCCAGTCCCCTGATCATCTTTGTTGCTCTTCTCTGTACTCTTTCTAGAGTCTCAATATCTTTTTTACATCGTGGTGACCAAAACTGGATGCAGTATTCCAAGTGTGGCCTTACTAAGGCATTGTAAAGTGGTAATAACACTTCATGTGATCTGGATTCTATCCCTCTGTTAATGCAGCCTAGCACTATGTTGGCTTTTTTGGCAGCTGCAGCACACTGCTGGCTCATATTTAAGTGATTGTCCATTAGGACTCTGAGATCCCTCTCACAGTTGCTACTATTGAGCAAGGTACCACCTATATTATACGTGTGCACTTGGTTTTTCTTGCCTAAATGTTGAACCTTACTTTTTTTACCATTGAATTTCATTTTGTTAGAAAGCGCCCAATGTTCAAGTCTGTCAAGATCCTTCTGTATCTTAAGCCTATCTTCTGGAGTGTTGGCTATTCCTGCCAACTTAGTGTCGTCTGCAAATTTGAGGAATTCCCCATCTATCCCCTCATCCAAATCATTGATGAAGATGTTGAAGAGCACTGGGCCCAGAACAGAGCCTTGGGGCAGCCCCTACACACATCCCTCGATGTAGATGCAGTTCCATTGAGGACCACAGGCTGAATACGGCCAGTCAGCCAGCTACGAATCCATCTGGTGGTGATGCTGTCTAACCCACATTTTTCTATCTTATCAAGTAGTAGGTTATGGTCTACTTTATCAAATGCCTTACTGAAGTCCAAGTAAAGTATATCCACAGCATTTCTCTGGTCCACTAATTTTGTCACCTGGTCAAAGAATGCAATAAGATTTGTCTGGCATGATCTGTTTTTGACAAACCCTCTAGGTGCTCGCTGATTCGTTTCTTGATTATCTTTTCCAAGATCTTCCCAGGTATCGAGGTCCGGCTGATAGGTCTGTAGTTTCCTGGATCCATTTTTTTTCCTTTTTTGAAGATGGGAACTACATCAGCTCTTTTCCAGTCCTCTGGTAGTTCCCCAGTGCTCTAGGATCTTTGAAAGATATAGTTCAGTAGTTCTGAGATCACATCTGCCAGTTCCTTCAGAACCTTGGGGTGTAATCCATCTGGTCCTGGTGATTTGAACCCATCTAGGGTGGACAGGTGCTCACTTACTATTTTCTTGCGTATCTTGTGTTTCTAATCCATTTTTTACGGTACTGTTTTTGATAGGTTGGACTGTTTTTTTCCCTTTGTGTACATATTGATGCAAAAAACTAGTTGAGTAGTTCTGCTTTCTCTCTGTTGCTTGTCACCTTCTTGCCACTTTTTCCCACTAGTGGACCAATCATTTCCTTAACTTTTTTCTTGTTTTTTACATGTTGAAAGAAGCTTTTTTTTGTTATTTTTTACTTTTCTTGCGAGCCTTAGTTCATTTTGAGCCTTAGCTTTCCTCACTCCATCTTTACAGGTGTACTTTCTCTCTTTGATACTAGTGGTCATGTAGGTTTATGAACCCCAGATCTAGCAGTCCTAACTAAAAGATCTTTAAAAAGGAAGAAGACCAGTTTGGTGTAGTGTTTAATGCATTAGGACAGGGGTGTCAAACTCGCAATGTCACGTGATGTGTCGCGACATATCATGACTTTTTTTCCATTGCCGGCAATGGGGTGGGCGCAGTTTCAGCATGACGCATCCGGCCCGCGCGCCAGCAGTTTGACACCCCTGCATTAGGATGAAAACCTGAGGATTGTGAGTTCCACTTCTTTCACTATAATTTTTACTATAAACAAGAAGGTAAAAGCTAATACAACTACCGTAGTAGACAGTAAGAAAGGAAAAAAAAAAGAGAAAGGAGAAAATGCAAGAAAAAAATGAAAGTAAAATAGAAAAGAAAAGAAAAGAAAAAAGTATAAAATTTTCTGATTTCTGAAAAAAAGTATAAAGATTTCTGATATTCACAGCAGTTATAAGTACAGATATATTTTGACATCTCTCTCTAAAGTTATTTCATATTACTCTTATTTCTATAATTTATCCTGTCTAATCTTCAACACTGAGATCGTGGGTTCTAATGCAGCTTTAGACATGACTATGGAGATTCTCAGTCATCCAGATCATGGTTGTCCCAAAGATGATTTTTCAAAAGGCAACTGGACTTTCTTTGTTTTTCCTTGAAGACGTTTTGCTTCTCATCCAAGAAGCTTCTTCGGTTCAGAACTTTAGACATGACTTTCTCAGCCTTAGGAAGGAGGCAAAAGCAAACCATTTCTGAAAAACCTTGCCAAGAAAAGTTCAAGGACTCATCCAGGAAGCCGCCAGGAGTCAAGACCAATTCTACGGTGCAAAAACAAAACAACAAAAAAGGAAGAAAATTTTAAAAAATAATTACAATGAAATATTTATCTAAAGACTTGGCTAACTTAGGAATTTTGTCATGTGTTCCAAATGCTAGATTTCCTTTTTTTTATGTGCTCCCTCACCAAAATATTTTTAATTTAGCTGAAGCTTTTAGCACAATTTGACCCAAATCTCTTTTTAGAAATATTTTCACGTATACAAAAATATGGGTGTGCCTTTTTCTGTGGCAAAAGAAAAAGCATTCAAACACATACAATATGACTGCACAGAATATCACAGAATATTGGCTGTCAGCTTTGGCAATCAGTGGTCGGTTTCAGAGTTTCTCGCATGGATGAGAAATCTGTGTCAGAGTACCCATGTTTCCCCAAAAATAAGACCTGGTCTTATATTTTTTTTGCCTCCAAAAGAGGCACCAGGTCTTATTTTCGGGGGGTGTCTTACACACTTACCTTAGGACTGCCTCAGCCAGGCCTCCCATGCCCCAAAACCTGTCGCGCCGCTGCACAAATTCTTCTGCAGCCGCTTGTGGCTGCTGATCGCACCGCTGCTGCCACTCGCAACAGGAAGCCGTGTGGCTCGTGCTAATTGCATTGCTGCTGCCATTTGAGGTAGGAAACCATGAAGCTCATCGTGCCAATCACACTGTTGCCACTGCTCACGGCAGGAGGCCACAAAGCTCATCGCGCCGCTGCTGTCACTTGTGGCAGGAGGCCGTGATGTTCATTGCACTGATTGTGCTATTGTTGTGAGTGGCAGCAGCGGCACAAGCAGTCCAGTGAGCCTCATGGCCTTGTGCTGTGAGTGGCGGCAGCGTCTCGATGCGTCTCGTAGTGTGCCGCCGCAAGCAGCCGCAGAAGAACTCGGGCAGCAGCATAACAGCTGTTGGGATGTGGGAGGCCTGGCTGCAGTGGTCCTAAGGTAAGCAAGTGTGGGGCGCGTGGGGCAGCTCCTCCCCACCCCCGCTCTAGCTTGATTTTTACACATGTGCCTTGCCCCAAAACTAGGGCTTATTTTGTGGGGTAGGGCTTATATTGGGTGCACATGTAAAAAAAATCAAGCTAGGGCTTATTTTGGGGATAGGTCTTATTTTCGGGGAAACACAGTAGAGATTGAAGATAATGATAAATTAAAGAGAGGTGTTTTCAAAGCCCAGGCTTGGTGGAGGTTTGGGTGGTTTAATATTTTCACCACTGAAGACGTTCGCCAGATGGGTTACTATTATCAGCTAAGTAATGGGAGGGTGAGGAGTCCAGTGCACAAAAGCCTGACGGTTTGTTTCTATATATGCCTTTGTTTCTGATTTTTGCTTTAAGATTATTTGTTAAAAAAAATAAGTGACACTTTCATTTCCCCCTCCCTCCACTTTTTAGAGGGCTACCAGATCTTAAGTGCAAAAATCTGGACATTTGTGTTATAGTTTTCTGCGTCCTTCTCTGTCTAGTTAGTGTTCTGGATTTTTGCATTGTCCTGTGTTGGCTTCTGTATCTGAATCTTCCAAAACCCACCGGATTAAGCCAGAGAAAGGAAATCCTCCAGAAAACATATTGGGATTTATATTTATTTTTAGTTGACATAAACAAGATTATTAGCTGATTTTTATGAGACAATATCTTCTGGAGAATCCTCTCACTTTATATCCACTGGAATTTGCTTTTTGATCAAATAAAAGTGATTATATTCTACCCGTATACCTGTAAAATGATGGGTTGATGGGCTCCATCTCTATAGACAAATCACCTTGTTTTTAGTACACAAGAATGGAGATTGTGATAAAGATGAAAACTACGAAAGCCCCACTGAATCAGATCAAGAATCAAAGTTAGTTTTCCTCAGCTGGGCCTGTGCATCAGCCCTAGTCAGCATGACCAGACTGTAACTGGATAATCTAGATCAGGAGTTCCCAGCCAGGGGTGCGAGATGATATTCCAGGGGGTGCGAAAACTTGTTTTCAAAATTATAGTGTATATGCATAATTCGTTGCCATTATTTCGAACTTTTGTAAGGGGTACGAGACTATATCAGAAGTGTTCTAGGGGTGTGGGGTATAGAAAAGGTTGGGGACCACTGATCTAGATGTAATGATTGCTGTTCATCGGGAGAGCACCAGGTTGGGGATATCTGTTTTCTGCTCCTGCAGGGACTAAAACACTGATCCCCAAACCTCCTTTTTAGCACCTGAAGGCCAACACCCTCCCCTGTGCTTGATATTCATATACAGAGTGTCTCTGAATGTGGACGTTCTGTTTGTTTTGCAAGTCTGTGCTTGTTTAGCATTCTTTAAATAAATCTTGCTGAAGTCACTCTCTATACCATGTTTTGCAGCAGGGAATTTCATAATTGTGAACTCCTTGAAGTACTTTCTTTTGCCTGTCCTAAATCCAAGGAAGGAAGAAAAGGGCAGGCACCGATCATAAAAAATAATGGCAACATTTACTCCCAGCTACTCAGTAAGTAATTATATATTCTAGTTCTGGTATGGAAAAGGGAAAAATATCCCACGGTTCATTTTAAAAATAAAATTATACTTCTCTAACACGCCTAACACTTTTTGTTTTGTTTTCCGACATTAAACGGCACCAAACACTTTAATCTTCCTCGATAAGAAAATTATTCTTCATCATTCTAGCTCACGGGTGTCAAACTCAATCGCGTCACGTGACGTATTTGACATCCCTGTTCTAGCTAACTTACTCTGCGTTCTTTATAGCTCTGCTATATATATTTCCAGGTACTATAAACTGGTCAGAAAGGAATGCCCTACTCCAAATGTGGCCACACCAACCATTCTATACATAGCATTATAATTAGTATAATCTGCCATAATTTACTTTTTAAACCCATGCAGAGCAACAGCGTAGAATGTGCACTCCCACCTAGTGAATATGACTGACAGATAGTTTGCTTCCTGGGCCAGTCAAGTAACCCCTGTGCACTAGCTATGCATAATCAAAGATGTTTGGCCATACAGCAGCCCTTTCTGAACTTCTTTTGGATGC
This sequence comes from Protobothrops mucrosquamatus, assembly GCF_001527695.2. Lineage (NCBI taxonomy): Eukaryota > Metazoa > Chordata > Lepidosauria > Squamata > Viperidae > Protobothrops > Protobothrops mucrosquamatus. The sequence continues at coordinate 417,459 of NW_015387342.1, read as the reverse complement.
TGCAAGGGAAACTGGGAGATAGTCATGTGAGGGGAAGCATGCTATATATTGCAGGACTGCTTATAAGCCTTACAAAGTTCTTCTATCTAGGGGCCATGATGGCATAGTGGTTAAATGCAGTAGTGCAGGCTAACTCTGCATTCCACTGCCAGGAGTTCGATCCTGACCGGCTCAAGGTTGACTCAGCCTTCCATCCTTCTGAGGTCTGTAAAATGAGGACCCAGATTGTTGGGGGCAATATGCTGACTCTGTAAAACCACTTAGAGAGGGCTGTAAAGTACTGCGAAGCATTATATAAGTCTAAGTGCTATTGCTATTGCTATTGCTAGATCCTTTAGACCAGTGGTGGCGAACCTATGGCACGCGTGCCAGAGGCGGCACTCAGAGCCCTCTCCATGGGCACGTGTGCTGTCACCCCAGCCCCACCTCCCCCTGAGGCCCCCTCCTCAGCAGGAACCTCCCTGGAGGAGAATCGCCCCCAGGTGCGGCCCACACGGAGCAGTACAGCCAAGGACATAACCGGGCAGCAGGGACACGACTCCGCCCTTGCACCCCATAGCATGCAGATGATGCTGCGGGGTGTGGGCAAAGGGCATGGCTGCCATGGTGCTGCAGGGCTGCCTGGGTGATCTGCTGTGGGCCATGGAGGCAGTGTGTGTCCCTGCAGGTGGGCGGGGCAGGAGGCGGATGGGGGTGGAGCAGGTAGGGTGAGAGGCGGAGCGGGGGCGGGGGGCGGTTTTTGGGCACTCGGTCTCTAAAAGGTTCGCCATCACTGCTTTAGACTATACTTGGAGGTGCTACTTTACTTTCTGGTAAACTGATGTTTTATCACTGGCCATGCCTTCTATACCACAATTTTGTGAACACACCACAGATGCTATCACATCATTTCAAATGAGCCAGTGGCCAAGAAAAGTTCCCTGCAACTGCTTTATCTTACTGAAAGTTAATTGGAAACTGTTAGATCTCCAAAGCCCGCCAGCGAGTTCTTTGAGTAGCAAAAACTAGGCTCCTTTCTGAGGCTTAAGCACTCCCATATTTAGAAAGGTAGCTTGAGTGACCTGCAGCCAGGACTAGATTGGTATCCTGAACTGTTTGGACTTGTACCTTACCAACATGGCAAGCAGGTCATTTTTTTCCATAACTGTGAATGATGTAGAAGTTAGCAATTAACTAAAGGAATTTCTGAAAAGGGGATGGGGGGACTGTGCAACTGATGTAAGAAGCAACACACAGCTCCTTAGACTTTGCTCCTGTCTGGTGTATAAAGGACATAGTGTTTCTCCACTCATTTTGTCTGCAAGGGGACTGTGGACCTAGCCTGTGACCTTGTGATGTTTCCCCTGAGTATCTCACCTGCAGCAGGTAAGGGAACACATAGGGACAAGAGCCTGGAGCAGCACCAACAGACGTGGATCGGGCAGCTGAATCCAGGCCATTTCAGGGCAGGTTCTTACCTCTTAACCCTAGCACTAGATCAACCCAGAGTATTTCCTTAGGGTAAAAAAATGCCTGTATCAAGGCAGGCATAGATCCAGCCCAGCTAAATCTTTCTGACCTTTTTTGGCTAACGTAACACCTATCTAATCTCTCTTCCAAACAACGAAGAACCAAATACAGAATCTCCTCGGCAGTTTAGATATGGCCACAATGGCAATAAGGACATAGGTGGAAGCAATGGATCTGCATCGATCTGCAATAATAATCCATTACTTTGGATAAATGATTAAGATATATGGTTTCTTGGCTACTGAATATAGGGGAAGCATCTGGAATTTCCTTGAAACCAAGATGTCAGGACAAGTGTCACATTTATCATTGGCAATGTCTTTTTTCAGCTGGCCGGTTATGATGCTACCTTATGGGAGAGATAATCCAGTGCAATGCTGTCAATCCACAGGAGGAGGAAGACTCTTGCAGGCACCACCCTTCTCCGTCAGCCATAGCGTCCCAGGTACTCAGCCCAAGAGTCTTGTTTAGCCTCCAAGCTCTGCAGCTGAAGTTCTGTCCTTTCTGTCCTTTTCTTCACTTCACTTCCCTCATGCCTTTCCATGTGTTCTTGGGCCAGCTGGGTATCTTTTGTGTTCAATGAAACTCCCATGTTTTTTTTGGGGGGGGGGGTTGTCCTTAAAAAAGTGGACATAAGTGCTTTCTCTATAGATAGAAGATCCTATTTACAGAGTACTGTAGAGGTTCTTGGGGTCTTCTGTACAACTACTTCGTAACAACTACTTTTAACGAAGAGAAGGACGAGGGGGGACATGATAGCAGTGTTCCAATATCTCAGGGGCTGCCACAAAGAAGAGGGAGTCAAGCTATTCTCCAAAGTGCCTGAAGGCAGGACGAGAAGCAACGGATGGAAACTAACCAAGGAGAGAAGCAACCTAGAACTAAGGAGAAACTTCCTGACAGAACAATTAAAACCAGTGGAACAACCTGCCTCCAGAAGTGGTGAATGCTCCAACACTGGAAGTTTTTAAGAAGAGACTGGACAGCCATTTGTCCGAAATGGTGTAGGGTTTCCTGCCTGAGCAGGGGGTGGGACTAGATGACCTCCAAGGTCCCTTCCAACTTTATCATTATTATTACTATTAAGTAACCCACACAGCTAAATCTACATGCTTCAGAGGTACAGATACTGCAAAAGTTCCAGCAGGAGCTGGTACTGGCTCTTCATGGGATGGCACAGTAGGCTTTTTGCCTCTTTTTTTTTTTTTTTTTGAAGAGTGCCCTGGGCCTAGATAATCTCACAAATGATACAGGAAGCAGAAGATCCTATCATTTGTGAGATGCAGTTTCTTTAATCAACATTTCTTTCTCCATAGTTTTACAGATGAATCCGAAAACTAGAGAATATTTGTTCCCCACTGTCAGTTCTAACCTTGAGCACTTCCCCCCTGGCTCCTCCGGGAGGCTGGCAGAAAGCATGGAGAGCCATGAAATCAACACTGATTTTTCCAAGATGTGGAACCCCTACTCATGCTGGGATGAAGTAGAGAAACCAGGTAAGGGAAATGAAGCTAGGGATATAGCTGTAAACAAGCAAGCGTACCAGTCCTCTCATTTCTTTGTAACATCATGTCACTTTCAAGTCAGGTTTGGCTCTGGTGACTTCAAGGACATGTATGTGCAGAACTATTGGCAAGTTGTATTTTCATGTCTTTCTTTTGGTATTACTTTTTACTTTCCAGTATCCCTACAAGCGAAGTATTTCTTGGTGATACTAGCCAGGACCAGTCCTACTTAGGCTTTCAAGATCAGCCAAAATGACCTGGGTCCTGCCATTCTATATGGCCACTTCTTCAAAACATTTCTTTTCATCCTTTGCATTCAATCACATCTATTTCTCTTGCTTGCCTTGCCTTGCCTTGCCTTGCCTTGCCTTGCCTTGCCTTGCCTTCTATTCTATTCTATTCTATTCTATTCTATTCTATTCTATTCTATTCTATTCTATTCTATTCCATTCCATTCCATTCCATTCTATTAAAAAAATTAAAAAATGATTTAAAAACTTCAGATTAAAATCAAACTGAAGAAATCCAAATTGTAGCACTATTAAAGCCAGACAAGGTGGCCAGATAAGGTTAAATATCAAACAGGATCATTCTGAATTTCAGAACTAAGATGGCTTCTGATGCTGGTCAGAATGTTAATAATTCTTGAAAGGACTTTACAGAATGTGTGTGTGTGCTCTTTCTTTTAACAACTACAAGGATGCACCATTTCATTATTTTTCCTATCACTTGAGGTAGAACAATTTCATACCATCTACCAAACAGATCAAATGGATGGTGATCCATGGTCATAAAAGGGCAACCTGGCACTGCAAATATGGAGTAAATCTCCAGTGCTTAGGGCTATCAGCTCTGCACTGTAAATAGATGATCACTGGACAGCAGCAAGTAGATACCAAAAATGTTAACTCTTTTCTTCATGTGCTGGTTGGCTAGAATTTGCATGATGTGATCAGCTAGCCCCAACATAGATTTACTTTTCATCTCTAGATCTTTGTCATGAAACAAACTTAAACACCAAGAAATTTTGGCAAGAATAAGTTGTAAAATGGTTCCCTTCTCTAGAGTGGCAACTATTGTAAAACCATGGAGTCATTTTATTCAAGAAAAATCACAACAGGAGATCAGATCTGTAACTTTCACAGGCTTTCCCAGAGAATAGCTAGTCCAAAGATTATTTCATTTCACACCATAATCCCAGAAAGTGGGAGTGTGGTGTGTGGTGAAGTGTCAGGGAAGAGGTCTAAATTCAGGGATTTTCCCAATATTTTAAGATCCAAATTTTTAAGTAAAATTTACTGATATTGCACTGTTGTTCATGCATTGGCCTGGATCCAAATTTCTTTCCTTTAAGCTAACATTTTTACAGTATGAGGAATGTTCTGCATGTCAGAACTCCAACAGAAATGATTTGGTGCTTGAATCATTGACGTCTAATGGTCGAGAATGTTGTATGCAGTATACTCGTGATTGTTAACATCAAGTGTTCCTGTTAAATACTGGACTATGACATGGTTAGTGATTAGAAATGGATTAGTCTCCCTTATGACATTGTTATTTTAAAAAATTCTTAGAAGCTATGTGTGTCTCTATTGTGTAAGTCTAGGACAAGTGTACATATATAGACAAATGTTAACAGGTCCTCTTGAGAGGAAGGAAGGAAGGAAGGAAGGAAGGAAGGAAGGAAGGAAGGAAGGAAGGAAGGAAGGAAGGAAGGAAAGAAGGAAGGAAGGAAGGAAGGACCATTTCTGAAAGACAAGACAAAAAGTTCACTGACTTTGGGCAATGAGAAGAAGCTCTTTAAGGAATACACTTGTGTTAATCAGGAAGAAATAAAATAGGATTAACTGGAAATGAGAAAATCTTTAACAGACATGGAAATCTTTTGCATAACAGGAGAGAGAGAGAGAGACAGAGAGAGACTGATGGCCATAAAAACAATTATTGCTCATTAATAGAGAGATTTTATGTGCATGGAAGATACTTCCATATTAATCTTCTGTCCAGCAAATTGCAGAAAAGCTGATTTCAGCAATGTGAAAGAACTCTAATATGGAATCAGTTTTTATGGACAAAGATTCAAGCAACAGACAAAAATACTTTTTAAAAAGATCAGATATTATTTACCAATGTTTCCAAGATAGATTGTGCCTTGCAATGGTGTTTGCTATAAATCAGCTTTCTATTTGTGGTAGAATTACTTTAGCTATTTTGGTACTGTTGCTTGGTAACAATAAAAAACATGTCAATCAAGTCTTCTTTCCTCCATGGAGCTACCATTTGACAGCTTCCTGCTGCCCCTGTCGCTGTGTTTTTAATGATCCACAGTTGCAGCAGAAGAAAATGCTTACCACCCTGTTATCCACAGCTTTCCCTACTGATTCCTTTGGGTCACACCAGCTCTCCTTAAGTTGACACTGTGGTTTTTAACCAACAGCACTTTGCAAGCTCAGCATCATGGCTTTATTTGTCATTTAAAAGTACAAGAACAAGCAGCCACGGCAAAGACATTTGCAACCAAGGGCAGAAACCTCATCTTCCCTGTTTATCTTACAGTCTATTGTGCCCCAAAGTATGACCACATCAGTTTGTTTCCTTCCCAAAAGAAATATGCCAATTAAAACATTTTAAATCAGAGCCAAATGGTTAGAAAAGACAGAGCTATAAAACGTGAGAGGCTGAATGGCTAAGAATCCATCTCTTAATAATAATAATAATAATAATAATAATAATAATAATAATAATAATAATAATAATAATAATAATAATAATAATAATAATAATAATAATAATAATAATAATAATAATAATAATAATAANTTTTTTGCTCTTCTCTGTACTCTTTCTAGAGTCTCAGCATATTTTTTACATCGTGGTGACCAAAACTGGATGCAGTATTCCAAGTGTGGCCTTACCATGGCATTGTAAAGTGGTATTAATACTTCACGTGATCTTGATTCTATCCCTCTGTTAATGCAGCCCAGCACTGTGTTGGCTTTTTTGGCAGCTGCAGCACACTGCTGGCTCATATTTAAGTGATTGTCCACTAGGACTCTGAGATCCCTCTCACAGTTACTACTATTGAGCAAGGTACCCCCTATACTATACCTATGCATTTGGTTTTTCTTGCCTAAATGTAGAACCTTACTTTTTTCACCATTGAATTTCATTTTGTTAGATAGCGCCCAGTGTTCAAGTCTGTCCAGGTCCTCCTGTATCTTAAACCTGTCTTCTGGAGTGTTGGCTATTCCTGCCAGCTTGGTGTCATCTTGGAAGCTGTGAAGAAGCTGTCCCAAACTGTCTATGGTTTTTGTGCCAACAAGAGACTAAACCAAGATGAAAGTTTTGACTGGCTGGTGGGAACAGTGGAAGCAGTCTGATACTATTGGTCCACCAGGCCACTATTGATGGTTTGACTTATGTGCAGGAGATTTTTCAGCCCAGCCCTATCTGGAATTGCAGCTGAGATGAACTTCTAAATTCAAAGCATATGTTTTACTTTATATACCTGACGGAATATCCCACAGAAGATGCTGTTGTTTTTTTTGTTCCATACTATGGCAAATAATGGTTTGAACAACATGAAAGCAAGATTTTGATTGAAAGTGAGAAAAAAATTCCTACCAGTAAGATCAATGGAACCAATGGTCCAGCGGAGTGATGGCTTCTCCTTCATCGGATGCCTTGTCTTGTCTTTTAGCAGAAACTGGACTATCTGGAATTCTTTCATTTGGATTCTTGCACTGAGTGGCCTTTGGACTCCATGAGCTAAATGGGACTTTTCAACACTATTGTTCCATCGTGTACTCTATGATTCTAATTGTGTCCCATGGCCCTCATGTTGCAAGGGAATGCAATGCATCTTCCTAACAACAGAAGGCACAGATGTCTGAACAGAGCAGGAACCTCAAGACTGGGAGATAGAGAAAATGTCCTTGGCTGCTTAATAAGCAGTAGGAGTTGGACACTAATGTACCCTGAGTTGAGTTCATCACTAGAAGAACAGATACAGCTGTGAAAAAAAGTCCAATAAACTGTAGGAGACGTCAAGAAGCTAGCCCATGTGGAGATGATCTAACTCTGCAAAATACTTCAAGTCCAAACCAAGTAACTAAATTGATCCAGGTTGCACATATAAGAATCAAACATAGCAATCTGATTCCCTGAAAATAGGTTGGACGATCATTCTTATTAATACTACCTATATTAAATTGATATTTCTCCCAGAGTGGCTTTGGATAATGAGATGGATGACATATAGATATAATAAATAAATAAGTAAAATCCTGGACCTAGACAATATGGAGTGAAAAATGTTGAAAGAAAGAAAACTTTATGTATATTAGTTAAGAATGCCTAAATCAGGGATAGGCAACCTTGGCTCTTTTATGACTCGTGGACTTCAACTCCCAGAATTCCTGAGCCAGCATGGCTCAGCTTGGAAACCTCTCCCTTTCTCCTCAGCATGGCTGGCTCAGGAATTCTGAGAGTTGAAGTCCATGAGTCATAAAAGAGCCAAGGTTGCCTACCCCTGGCCTAAATTGAGTACTTTTGATGACCATGGATTACAGACTGTCTTCCTCAGAACACAGAATAAGTTAAACATACTTCCTTTTGTCATGTCATCCTGCCATCTCTCACAGAAAATCAAAATGAGCATAACTCCCAGTGAGGCAAGGCTTCTTTTCCTTTCTCAAGTATAGGAAAATTGGACATCTCTAAAAGGGACCAGTTGGTTCTCAAACTAAGGAGATATTTACTGGAGAGGAAGAGAAAGATCATACTATGAATCAATTTTAAGCATCAAACTGAACCCCAGAGGCTCACAAACCAAGAATGAAAAATGCACTATGTTGCACGTGGTAGCTAGTTTGAGCCCACTTCAAGGTGCTGGCAATTACCAGTTTATTTGGAGACCTGGCCAGCCTTCTAGATCAGTTTCAGACTCAAACGCTCTGCTTGGGGTGTGATGGACACACCCACACATCTCCTAACTTCAGCTCAAAGGTGCTCCTTTAATCGTCATATAAGATCACATCCTCATGCTGCTGCTTTCTTCTCATCTTCCATAGCCAAGGCCACCTAATGTTGGATTTTATTGATCTAGCGTGAAGGTGGTGGTTTGCATCTTCTTCCAGCACAACCTTCCTTATTTGGTGATGATTGGGGTCTGCCTAGGATCTGCCCAGTTGCTCTGCAGGTTGTGTGTGCTGCAGATAGCCTGGACTGCCCCACTGAGTGATTTGCCTGTCCATCGCGACTTATTTCTACATGGATCATCAAATATAAAAAGAAACCTTTGACTGACAGGCAGATTGCTGAGCAGTAAAATTACTTTTCTCCTCCCTGCACAGGTCACCTACAATGTCTGATTCATGGGTGGCAGAAGGTACCTAGTGAAGCAGAATTTACAAAACTGTTTCAGTCACCCGACCCCTGTAGGAGATCCATGGAATGGGCAGGAGATTCTAGGTGAAGCAGGAGCAGAAAGTCCTTCCCTATCTAATGAATTAATTTTTGAGAGATGGATAAACTACTAGTCATTTCTTAAAAGTCATACCTACCCCTGCCCCAATCCGTATTAGGGAGAGCAAATGGTGAATGTTTCTCTATCTTAACTTCCTCTCCTACCCTGAATATTGACCCATCATGCATCCTATTACTCATGGTCAAACTCAGAATCTGAAATACTATAGGACTGCAAAAGCAATGGTCAGATTTTTGTGCAATAAAAAATCCCTGCAACTTGGTCATGAATTGGCAATGACTCTGTATGTGTCAGAACTAAATCATTAAGGTTGTATAACCACCATCACCACCACAGTACATACTATGTGTTTCCAACTGATAAATCACAGTGAACAAGGAGAACATTGGAAGGGTCCTTCCACCTTCGTTCAAAAACTCTGGCATGCGAAATTTGTATGTTGGTCTTCAACGGTGTCATTGTTTAAGTGTAGTTCTGCATCTTCCTTCTCAATCATCTCTTCTGACTGTGAGAGTGCTGTTCCCACTTCAGGCTCCTTCTACATTGCAAAGCCTTTGCCATTTATAGAAAAAGGACTGGCACATTTTTTCCCGTTACTAAGCAACTCAAGCAAGAGTCACAATTGTTAGGTTTGTTTAGGGATTGGAATGCCAGGCTGATGGAGGGATGGATGGATGGATGGGTACCTCTTTTTCACATACCCCTTGCTGACAAAAAGTTTATTTTTACCCTGAGTGCAAGCAGAGTCAGGGGCCATTTCGAGACTGAAAGCAAAGTCTCCAAAGCAATTCCATATTTAATAATAATAATAATAATAATAATAATAATAATAATAATAATAATAATAATAATAATAATAATAATAATAATAATAATAATAATAATAAAAAAAAAAGCTGGAAGGGACCTTGGAGGTCATCAAGTCCAACCCCTTGCTCAGGCAGGAAACCCTACACCATTTCGGACAAATGGCTGTCCAGTCTCTTCTTAAACACTTCCAGTGTTGGAGCATTCACCGCTTCTAGAGGCAGGTTGTTCCACTGGTTCCTCTCAGGGTTTGGAATTTGGGGATGTAGAAATCAGGGGCCTTTCAGATTCAGCTCCTAGTAGCACAACCACATGGCCAGTTGTGAAAGACGAACTGTACTTCCCGTGTCTCAGGAACATAAGTTTCCTAATCCTTTTGTAAATTATTGTATTTAAAATAATCATATAGTCTTTCCAAGCAATCACACTTGAAAGCACAAAAAACAGTGAAGGTAATAAAAAATAAAACTTGTACACATTAAAACAATATTTAAACAATCCACATTCAATAAAAAGGAAGATGGAGGCCATGGCAAGACAACAAAATCAAACCATTCATCCTACGTTATGATTTACCAGTTCTGTAACAGCAAAGGTGGTTTCTTCTGTATCCTGATCCAAAATTGCTAGGGTCTGATCATTGAAAGCAAAATCTTGAGGCTGGCTTGGTAGCTAATTAGCAGCTGCTTTAGGCGTGGTTTAATGTGTGCACCACAACCAGGTTGTCATATCCTCTACAATTAAGGGTGGGCCACAGAGACCACTTGAAGAAATTAAACATGGAATTATCAGTGTGTTGATAATACTGGGACTCAAGAAAGACATTAAGTTTAGGTAAATGTAGAGAAACCTATTCTCCTGAAATTCAGGAATAGATTCAAGATATACTGTATGTTCGTTGTCAATTTTTGAAATGTCAGCATGTTCTAAAAATGTGACGACTGAGCAATATGTTTCTAGGTGGCCTAGATTTAATTATAAAATGTAACTGACTATACTAATACTACACAGTTCTTTTTCCCCCTTAGTTTCTTTTTCTTCTTTTATCTTTAGTCCCTGTAATTTATGTAGGTTCTTTTTCTGTTTCTGAGGCACAATCGCTTTTATAACTTTTTGTAGTTGCTATGTATTTGTTATGATGAAACTTAATTGTAACTGATTTAAAAAGCTTGTCCCCTTCTGGAGCTCCCACATAAACCTTCCCAGTGAGCAACATCTACATGGAAAGCTTAGTGTTGTGGAAAAAAACAAAATGGAGCACCAGCAGGTTACAGTTGGATAGTCTGTGGGTGACGAGAGTTGAAATGAATCTACTGCATGACTGTATTTAATCTCTGTTCTTCCTTTGCAGCCCTTGGTAAATGTGCAAGAACCAGATCCATCCTTATTTCCTTTCTCAAGGTCCCCTTGATGTTTGCCTTTTTATACCTGTTTGTGTGCTCTCTTGATGTGCTAAGCTCTGCTTTCCAGCTGGCAGGAGGTGAGTTCTCCCTGATACTTGCCTGCCTCCTCTCCACCCACCCTCCAGCCCAGCCCTTCCTCCCTAATGATGAAAGTGCTACATGTCCTTCTGTGAGGGGTTCCACCTCCTCTCTGTCTCTCTGCTGCTGGTGTGGGTGCGACTGGAGTTGGGCTCTGAAGAAGGAGGCTAAGAACAACACTAGAACATCACTGGACAGCTTTGTGGTAGTGGGAAAAAATGCATGGAGTGAGAAAGATGGAAGTTAGGAGGAGTATAACTGTTGTAAGGAAGTGTCCTTGGGTAAAAGAAGATAAAGACAAGATTTATTTAGGGAATAACAAGGTGATAGCAAAACCTTTGTTATTTAAGTCCATTTACAGTCTAGAGTCTAGACCAGGGGTAGGCAACCTTGGCTCTTTTATGACTCGTGGACTTCAACTCCCAGAATTCCTGAGCCAGCCATGCTGAGGGAAAAGGGAGAGGTTTCCAAGCTGAGCCATGCTGGCTCAGGAATTCTGGGAGTTGAAGTCCACAAGTCATAAAAGAGCCAAGGTTGCCTACCCCTAGAATCTTAGCATAGTGCCCTCCATTGTGGAAACAAGGCCAGTCAGTCAGGGAAGTGCTGTTGTTGCTCAGATCCCGGTCAGAAGATGAACAGGGCTGAACTGAGAGTAGAAGGAATTGTTGAAAGCCCTGGGAGTGTGAGTAGGAAGCATGTTATCATGCAAAATAAGTCTTTTAGACAAAAAAAAAAGATCAAAGTGCAGAAGATACCTTAGTTAATTATTTCCACATCAATTGCCCCAGGGGTCAGTAAGTTTATTAGGGCAGAAAGCTGGTGTGCATAAAGTTGAATTTCCATAATTTTACTAAAGATTCTCGAGACTGACCCCCTTCCCTTCCCTCCAGATGTTTTTCTATACCTAATGAGAAGTCCATAATTTCTTTTCCAAAAAGGTAAATTTTGTTCACCAAAGGAAAATGTCACTTCTGATTAGCGAGCACTTTGAGGCAATCCTCATTGGTTTAGCTTTATCACATGTCAACTACAGTATATTGCAATAATTCTACCATATTTGCCTGACGTGTCTTCTCTTTCTCTTCTCCTCTCAAACTTTCAGGATCTCTTTTTTAACTAGAATTTCAATTAGGCACAATAGAACCAATACAAATAAGAATCTGGGTTTGCTTATGGTATTATTAGTACTTCTCACAATTCTTATACAGAAAAGTTGACTTCATGTTTTTCTTCATTTTAGCAACCAGACTAAGAAAGGAGAATTTTCTAATGATTTTATGTGTAGACTTCCTGTATTTTCCCCCATCCCATTTCCAGAAAGAGCTGGAACCTTTTAACTGGGGAAATAATGTATAAGCTATATGTTCAGCCACTAATTAACAGACTCTAACTAAAACTTGCTTTAGAAGCAAGCTGGACTAGAAACTTGATGCCCTATGTTCAGATCTGTTTTGCTACTCTCTGGGGTTTTTTTTCAGGTAAAGTAGCTGGAGATATTTTCAAGGACAATGCTATCCTCTCCAACCCAGTGGCAGGGCTTGTGGTAGGAGTCCTTGTTACTGTCCTTGTACAGAGTTCCAGCACCTCCACCTCCATCATTGTGAGCATGGTTTCCTCAGGATGTGAGTAACATTGATGAACTAAAATCAGACTGAAGAGAAGATATATACCATCCATGGCATCTTCAAGCTAGAGTCTCACCAGGTGCTCTCTGCCCTTTGCTTTCTAGTGCTGGAGGTAGGTTCAGCCATCCCCATCATCATGGGCTCCAATATAGGGACCTCAGTCACCAACACCATTGTGGCACTTATGCAAGCTGGCGACAGAAATGAATTTAAGAGGCAAGTATTATTGTGTGTGTTGGGGGGGGGGGAGATGGAGACCGAGAATGTAGCCGGTTTCTGCCCTGGAAAGAAGGCTGGTTATGTGGCTGGCAGAACTGGATGAAGACAGGAGCAGATTGGCAGAAGGAGAAAGTGTTCATCAACTGTAGGAGGATGCCAGTAGGTTGTGGGGGTGCTGGGGCTACAAACCTAAGACAGGAGTAATGAAGAACAGGCATGCGTTAAACCAGGAGTAATTGGTAATTCAGGTAAACACAACAAATAGGCAGAAGTGGGTCTCAGAAAGACTTCTGCAATACAGCTGATTTGGATGGATGCTCAGATAGGATCCATCCATATATCCCATGCCACAGCTCTGATATTTCACAACAGCAAAAGCTTCTTTTTGTTGTCTAACAGGGCCTTTGCAGGGGCCACCGTGCATGACTGCTTCAATTGGTTGTCAGTACTGATTCTGCTGCCTCTGGAAGTGGCCAGTGGCTATCTGCACCACATCACCAAAGTTTCCGTGGCATCTCTCAACCTGCGCAGTGGACGGGATGCTCCAGAGCTTCTGAAAGTAATCACGGAGCCCTTCACTGGCCTTATTGTCCAGGTGTGTGTGTGTGTGTGTGTGCTATGCCAACTAGAGGATTATGACACTGAAGATCTGGAGGGTACCAGGTTGGGAAAGGCTAATCTAAACACAACTGCACCCTCTTGGTCTTTCTCCTGGGAGCTCCTTCTCTGTTTTCTATACAAGCGGTCCTCAATTTATAACCATTTCTTTAATGACAGTTCGAAGTTACAACAGCACTGAAAGAAGCGACTTACAACCAATCCCCCTAGTCACGTGATCAAAATTCAGGCACTTGGCAACCAACATGTGTATTTACAGCGATTGCAGCATCCTGGGGTCAAGGGATGGCCATTTGCAACCCCTTCCCAGCTGGCTTCCAACAAGCAAAGTCAATGGGGAAGCTTAATATTGCATGATTCACTTAACAATTGCAGTGATTCACTTCACAACAGTGTGAAAAAGGTCACAAAATCAGGCGTGACTCATTTAACTACCACCTTGCTTAGCAATGGGAAGTTGAAGACCACCTGTACATTAGCCTTGGGAGGCAGGAATGAGAGACAGGTATCTTCCACTCTTGCCACACTCTAAGGATTTTTCTTGTTCCCTTCAGCTGGATAAGTCAGTGATCACAGGGATTGCCACAGGCAATGAAAGCTTGCACAACAAAAGTCTGATTCGGATGTGGTGTGAAGCGCCAGCTCCACAGGTGAGAATTGTGCCAAAGGAGAGAAAGGATAGAAGGGGGAGGGATGTAAGAGAAAATGGCAGATATCATTCAGAAGATGTTCCAAATCCCTGTTCTATAAGGATGCCACCACTGAGAAGGTTTTTCTCTGATTGACCCATTCTATATACCTCATTTGGTAGAACCTTGTCCTAATCCTACTCTTAGTTCTAGCCCTAATCTGAGACCTAGTACTTGGATAGCCAATATAGTGTTATAGGTAATCTTTCAGGTATCCTAGGTATGGAGGAATGACAATTGCTTTGGGCACTTTTAGTTCATTGTCTTTAAAATCGTGCCTCTCTATAGATACGCACAAATGGAAAACATTTTGAAATGCGGTTCAGCCACCAAAGAATTCAGTTTGCTTTTTCTCCTAATAGACTATATTAATTTTCATTTATGCTAGTTCAGATTCTTTTTTCATCTAATCCAGAAACTAAATGGGTGGTTATGCCGTGATGAAAGGATATAGATTTAAAAAGAAAGACATTCATGGTTATTTATAGTTATGCACTTCTATTATGGGGGGAACAAAGCTTAGAGCACTTCTGAATGTGGATTGTGCACAAATTTCAAAGCACCATCGCATCATCTGAGCCAATCTATTTTCAGCTCAGCTGTGTTGTAACCCAAACTGTAAAAACGTTTTTCTTTCATTTTACAATGGTGAAGTTTTTGGGAGAACGTTGATGGTCTGTTTCCCCACGGGGGGGGGGGACTCTTGCCAGCTTCCTCTGGCTCCAAAACATCAGCCCCCCAGCAGTCCTTTCTGATCCTGCTCAGATGTCAAGCTCAAATTGCTATGGCAAATAGTTCACCAGGAATAGGTCCTTGGACAAAGGGCTGCTGTGCTGAAACGTTTATATACATTGATCCAAAAATCTGTAATGAGTCAAACATGAATTTCATGAATATCATGGCATGTTATTAAACATATAATTTATCACATACATGGATATGTGTGTGTGTGTGTATGTATGTATGTATGCAGTGCTTTATTTCTAAACAAAAAAAAAGGTGCCGGAACTCACACACATCATACAACCCGCCTTGGTTCCATCCAAAAAAGGTGCCGGAACTCCGTTCTGGGCGTTCTATGAGAAAAAAAGCCATGTATGTATATATGTATATATGTATGTATGTATGTCTTTTAAAATACTAAAAATGCGAATCCTGGGCATTATGTTAACAAATAAAAGTAAAAACAAACACCAGGATATGATAAACCAGCCTGTTTAATATAAACAAGCCTGTGGTTAAGAAGAGTCACTAAGCTTTCGTCCGGCCAAAAACTGCCGGCGTCATCAGAGTTAGAATAGAAGGAGATTGGAAAGGCAGTTCATATAGCCTCCTGCCTCTGCGCCCGTCTCCTTGAGCGCGTCATTGGCCCGTTGATTGTATTAATCTGTATCGCGCAGAGTTGTTTGTATGTATGTACTGTATGTATACTCAGAGAGAGAGAGAGAGAGAGAGAGAGAGAGAGAGCAGTGAAATTAGTTACAATACTCTAATGTCCTTTTGGTCACATAGGTGCCAGTAGTTTTCATTAAACAGTATACCAATATTTGGTGTTATTCCTGGGTTGATATGTTTCCCCCCCCTCCAAGAATGTATCCAGGACCAGAGAATCCTAGAAACCCATCCCAGAGCTGCCCAAATACCCCTATGCGTTTCTGCTACCTCCTTGCTGAACAGAGAGATCATTGACCCTATTCTTGTTCATGTTCCTCCTCTTCTCTCCTCTCCTCTATTCTTCCTGTCCTTGCTTGCTTATTCACTCCTGGTCTTTCTTGGGAATGAGCCAGTCCTGGCAGAAAGTCCCTCATTGTGGGATGATCAAGCTTAGTACTCATCCTTCCTCTCCTTAGACAGTCCCAGCAGCTTGGTTAGGCCTTGCCTTCCTATTGCTCTGCCCAGAAAGCCCAGTGCCATCCAGTACCCAGTTCCCAGAGATTCTTGCTGATTGTCGTGAGAGTCCTTGGGCACTAATTGTGGTAAGCCAGCTGCCCAGGCTCCCCTGTTGTCAGGAGGTTATCAGAGTGAACCAAAGTGAACTGTGAGGCTTTGCTATAAGTTTGTATGAGGAACTCAGTGCTCCTCTTTTGCCAGCAGCATCAGAGCTCACAGAGTATCACTGTGGACTGCCTAACATGGCTTGGGTAAGATTGAGGCCCCTGTATTAATGGGGATTCAGACATGATTCAGCACAAATAAAATTCAGCAAGGGCAATGGCCATACAAAGGGCCAGGCTGCTTGGGGGAATTCTTTCTTTCTTTCTTTCTTTCTTTCTTTCTTTCTTTCTTTCTTTCTTTCTTTCTTTCTTTCTTTCTTTCTTTCTTTCTTTCTTTCTTCTTTCTTTTTTTCTTTCTTTCTTTCTTTCTTTCTTTCTTTCTTTCTTTCTTTCTTTCTTTCTTTCTTTCTTTCTTTCTTTCTTTCTTTCTTTCTTTCTTTCTTTCCTTCCTTCCTTCCTTCCTTCCTTCCTTCCTTCCTTCCTTCCTTTTTCTTTCTTTCAAGGAAACACTGGTGGAGAAGTGTCCTTCCAATGGGTTCTAGTTCCTCCAGCCCAAAAAGGATTCATTTTCCTTAGATCACTGTCACTTGGTTCAAAATGTTGGAAAAAAACACCTGATTGTAGAATAGAAAGTGACTTCATGTCACTTTCATAGTTCTTGTGGGATTTTTAATACAGAATGGTGGTGTTGTAGCCAGTTACTTTCTACTTAAGTTACAAATGCTCAGAATATTTGGGAAATGACCAAATGTATATGTATAGTATGGCATATTCTGATGTTTGTGATTTTTTTAATCTCTTTTTTGTCTGGAGTGAGGCAGGGTCATTTTCTGTTGCTGTTCCAGATGGAACAATAGCTGAGGAGTGGAAGGGACTGAATTATGTTTTCATTATATTTCTACTAGTCCACTGGAAGGACAATATAGATTGGTGTATGGTGTTTTCTGCATTTGGAGGCCTATAGGAAAGGAAAGGATCTGCTTCCCCCTGTTTTGGGAAAGATTGGGAGAGGAGGAATGGTACCTTTGGGAAGCACCCATTAAACCACAAAATAGAAGTGTGGCCTTGCTGCCTGCAAATTTCTTCATGGTCAAAAGTGGCATAGGGCAGTTGTTGCCAAACAGGTACTTAGTTTTAAACTGCAGGCACAACACACAGCGGAGCGCTGCTTGCTTGGAACATGTGTAACTTTGGGAGTGCGGTCACTGAAAAAGCATTTTGGGAAAAATGAAATTCAAGGAAGGAAGCAGCAGAACAAGAGGTTGGAAAATGTATTTTTTTCCTAAGGGAATTAAACTGATGTCACTGTCCTGGAACAGATGCTAGATGAGTGCTGATGGATGAAATATAAAGACTGTTATGGAGGCTAATTGGTGTTAGAATTAACATTTTAGCAACATTTTGCCTGCAAGGAACACTTTTGAATAAACAAAAGGAATGAGATGGAAAATTTGAGCAGCCACATGTAGTAACGGCATTATAATAAGACTGTTTTTGACTAGGAATGGGAGGGGGGTTCCTCACTCATCTCCCTAGAGTTCCTACCACATGTTAGGATGACCCTCTTTTTTATAGATTCCTTCAGCAGGCACAAGAGGAAGATCCCTAAACTGCAGCTCCCTTATACCAAACAGTCTGGAAAGTGCTGGAAACTTCAGCAGTGCCATGACACAGAAATGTAAGCACCAGCAACTTCATACAACAAAACTCTGAAAAAAATGGCTAAAGCCACAGATGCCCCATTCTTTCTGTCAGGCCACAAAAGTAGAAGAAGGGGGAATAAGGCAGGGCTCTTGCACTGACCACTGCTCCTTTGACCAGGCAATCACCTGTTTGTGGACTCCTCTCTGCCAGACTTGGCTGTGGGACTCATGTTGCTGGCTGGATCCCTGACTGTACTGTGCACCTGTCTTATGATGTTGGTCAAACTGTTGAACTCTGTGCTCAAAGGCCAGGTGGCCAGCGCTATCCAGAAGGTCATTAACACAGGTAGGTTCATAGACTGGTTCTCTCCCACTAGACTGGAGATTTCTTGGGTCAAAAAGTTTAGATGTCGGGCCTCTGAACGGCACCAAGTTCTTGTAGTGTGAATCCTCGTCTCCCCTTGCTGTTTCTGACATTACACTGGTTTGGGCAGATCTTCCATCACCTTTTGGATGGGCCACCGGTTACTTTGCCATGCTTGTTGGTGCTGGGATGACGTTTGTTATGCAAAGTAGCTCTGTCTTCACTTCAGCAATTACCCCTCTCATAGGTAAGTCCCCCTATATCTTCTCTTCCCCCCAAATCCCAGTAGCAAGTTCAAGGTGGAGAGACTGTGTTGTACAAAAGAAACTCAGGATGAGATTTACTGTAGATTTTTAGCCCCATGCAAGAGGAGAAGAGAAGCATCAGTTTGCTAACCATGTTTCTTAGCTGCATCTGTCTCATTCCCCATGGCAGGAGAAAGTCAACTGGGGTTTAAGGGTGTAGCTGCTCTGGAATATATGGAATAAATAAGCAAGATGTTACTATCACACTTAAATGGGACATAATGATGTGATGATGATTTGAAGCACACTGTAAGCTATCTCAGAAATTACTGAGATACAAGATGCTGTGTCTATATATTCACATAACATATTTAGCCAGATGAGCCAAGTTCTAGCAGATGCATAAGCAACAACCTTGTTAAGTGATCAGTTTGGTGATTTTTCATGGCTTAACGTGAGTGCAAGTCCATCTTGCTTGGACTGTGGTTCAGAATATACCTCATAGAAACATGGAAGGAATAGCCCATATTAGTCTAATCTTCTCCTTAGTACGGGATGCAAAGCCAGATAGTTTATTCAGTAACCTGGTTAAATGAGTTGACTGAATAGTGTTCTGTCCCAGACAGAATAGGCTGCTTTAATTCCGTCCAAACAGGCAGATAACTCAGTGAAAATAAGCAAAGAAATATCGCTTTTATTTCTAGGAATTCTAGACAATAGCTCACTGTTATGTAGAGATACATCCAGAAACATATTTCAGCAATATAGCTCATTCCACAGGTAATTTGATAATGGATTTTCCCCTCTTCTTCTGCATAAGACTCACATGTTGGCATAAGACCTCCAAGCCGTGGGGCTGGGAGCCATGAGACTGGATGAAACAAAGGCATTCCAAACTGGCACGTAGCCAGTATGTCCTGTAATGAGCTCAGAGGCTCCTCCTATTACTGACCTGTTAACATGAGATAGCTAACTAGCTAAAACTACATTACCCATAAGCCATCTCTTAAGGAGACAGCACTTAACCCAATAAATGCCAAACAATCTACCATACAGATCTATATGATCCAGAACAAACAGGGACAGTGAGTAATTGGACTCATCTTCAGGAAGTCTGCTTTTGTGGAATAAGGACGGCTCCTTTAGCACTGCCTTTAGTGTGTATTGTGGGGAAGGAAGTTGTTGTTTTCTGACCAACTGCTCTTTTCTTTTGTGGGACAGGTCTTGGGGTGATCAGCTTAGAACGTGCGTATCCCCTGACCCTGGGTTCTAACATTGGAACTACAACCACGGCTATCTTAGCAGCCCTGGCCAGTCCAGGGGATAAATTGGCCAGTGCCTTGCAGGTGAGGAGATGCCCTCTTTCTATTCTGTTGAACTAGAGATGATGGCTTAGGCCAATACATTTCCCAGCCTAAGGATTTCTTTACAGGCCCCTGAGCACTGCTGTTCCCGCCCTCTATCAAAAAAGCCAGGAAGGAAGGAGCAATGGTAAAGCAGAGAGGCACAAGCAAGAATCAGAAGCGAAAGCGATACTAGGTTCCTTTCCCTGCTCTCCCCCAAAACCCAGTGCGCGGTATGCATTTCTTCCCAATGTTGCACCCAAGAGAACTGCTGTGCTTCTGGTTTCCCTTCTCAGATTGCTCTCTGCCACTTCTTCTTCAACATCTCTGGGATTCTGCTGTGGTATCCCCTGCCTTGTACTCGCCTCCCAATCCGCATGGCTGAAGCATTAGGTGAGCAGACAGCCAAGTATCGCTGGTTTGCTGTCTTCTACCTGATTATCTGCTTCCTCTTGTTGCCGTCGCTGGTTTTCGGACTCTCTGTGGCAGGATGGCAGGTGCTGGTAGGCGTGGGAGCTCCGTTCCTGATTCTTCTAGCTTGTGTGGCCTTTATCAACATCATGCAGTCACAGAGCCCTGACCGGCTGCCCAGGTGGCTTCAGAATTGGGACTTCTTGCCGTACTGGCTTCACTCTTTGGAGCCCTTGGATGGGCTAATGACCAGAGCCACAGCGTGTTGTGCTGCTCATTGTTCGGGTAGCCAAGAGGAATGTAAAAAGAAATCGCCAGGAGTTAAGATCAGAAGAGGCTTGCCGAAGCCTTCTGTTGTCTTCTTAGAGGAATGGTCCCCGCCACCAAGACTCTCACCCCAGCTGAACATCCTGCCAGTGCAGCATGCTAGCCGCCTGTGATTTGCGCTAGAACATAGCTCTGTTGCGGCCTGCAGACAGTGGTGCTCAGCAGACAAGCAATAATATAAAGAAAAAGCACAACAAGAAATGGCATCAGTGCAAATACTGGAGTTTGTGCTGATGGCTGTCCTCATCACTGCAGCTCTGTCATTGTCACGTGTATATGCCAGCCAGTATAGGTTCATGTCTCATTGGGCAGAGCTTTTCATAGGAAATATGCCTATAACTAGCATTTGATAATCACTGTGCATATCATTTTGTTATGAACATCAAAGAACGAGTGCAAAATAATCAGTGTAGGGACTACTTACATACAATGCAGGAGAGTTTATAGTGCTTATAATGCAGCAGAACCCCCAGTGGTGGGATTCAGCCAGTTCGCACCAGTTCAGCAGAACCGGTAGCTAATTTTTTGTTGCTCAGGCCCAGAATGGACTTCCAGAAGCAGCATCCACACAGAGAACCGGTTGTTCACATGTTTGAATCCCACCACTGAGAACCCCCATCCTCGATTGCCCATAGCATCTATGTAACAGGAGTTCCATATATTCAGAAGTTATTTTGTAGCAGAACTGTAGGTCTCCCTGAGCAGTGTTGTCTCAATGTACAACACATTTGGAGAATTACACATAAGGGTGCTTAGAAGATTTTTCCCTTTTAACTTGACAAACAGATCCTTCAGGTGTTTGATGACAACTCACATCATCCCAAAATCATATATGAGCTAATTGAAACTGGTGAGAATTGGAAGCAAAAACCATCTAAAGGTTGTTTGAACCTGTAGAGCATTTACTCCATTTTATAGTATTGTCTTAATAATTGCTGACCATCAGATTCTTTATGAGCAAGAAAGTAATAGATAGTAATAGTCCCTATAGTAATAATTTTGGAATCACTAAGACACAGATGCTACATTTGCACTGCTTATATTTCTGCTAGAGGGTAGTTATACATTGTTGTTAATTGCGAAGTCGTGTCCGATCCATCGCGACCCCATGGACAATGTTCCTCCAGGTGTTCCTCTACCATCTTCTGGAGTCCATTTAAGTTCACGCCTACTGCTTCAGTGACTCCATCCAGCCACCTCATTCTCTGTCGTCCCCTTCTTCTATCACCCTCAATCTTTCCCAGCATTAGGCTCTTCTCCAGTGAGTCCTTCCTTCTCATTAGGTGGCCAAAGTATTTGAGTTTCAACTTCAGGATCTGGGAAGTAGTTATAGATCAGTTCAGTTTGGGTTCCAAAAAAATTATAGAAATAGAACTGGGGAGACATTTGTTTCTGTAGCTTTTACTATATAATTATTCTCATAATTTTCATTATTTCAATGAAAATCCAGATTGTGAAGGATTTGATGTGTATTATTTATAAAATGTGACACAATATTCTTTTGGCTGCTGCTGAATCTCAGCTGAGTTGAACCAATACTATGATGCAGATTAGCAATTAGCAGTCTAAGATGGGAGCCATTTCCTTTGATTTTAAAGTTTTTAAGAATAGAAAATCCTATGTTAACAGAGAATCTGATCACATAAGAAAATGCTTTGGAGGGGAGGGAGTGAATCTACCCCATTAGCAGAATCTGAATTCTGTAGTTTGGTGCAGACCCTGAACATGGTTTGAATTAGGAGTGCAGCCACCACTTTGGATGTTTTGCTTGCTTTTTATTTTTTTTAAATTGCAAGCAGTAGCAAACTTTCTAATCTTCCCTGGATCTCCTCCATGTCTCATGTTCACATATATTTTATGATTATGTCACCAGAATATGCACTGTGTCACTTCTGCCTTTGCATTAGCACACAATCCCAGGATACCTTGTGTTTCTGCTTCTGTCAAGTTTGAATTTGCAGAGTTTCTTTCAGGTTTGTGTCCCCCGTTGCATAATTTGAGCATCCAGGTGTGTTTCTAAGTCACTACTTCAAAAATAAAATTCACTGATAAATCTGTTCTTTAAGTGAACTAGAATATTACAGTATATAATTTTTCTACTTCTTGAATGATGAGGTCCCAGGAATAGCATTACTTTTTTGGAGAAGGATGTACACTGGACTTTTATGGGCCAGTTCAGGCATAAATAGAAATCATTTGTTACTCAGTATATTTATACACTGCAGTGTTCGATTTCCAAACTTCTCTTTCTTTTTTACCTAATGAGAAGATCANTCTCGGAGAAAAGGTAGCGGAACTCAAACCTGGCCACGCCCTCATCAAACCCTAGGACCGCCCCTTTAGAGAACAGGAATGCAAGTAAAATTTGGGAGGGGCTATTTCCGGTGTGGGAGGGGCTATTTCCGGTGCGGCCGGCCCGGAAAAAGGTGCCGGAACGCGGTTCCGCCGCGTTCCGGCTGAAAAAAAGCCCTGGAGAAGATCAAGCTTTTCTTCCTGGTTAACCACAATTCTTAGACATCCCAACTCAAGGAACTGACATTTGTTTATACCATGGGTTTTGAATGCAATGCTGGTGGCTGGCATTGTGCTCACCCAGCCACATTGTGCAACCCATTCCACAATTTACAGGTAGTTCTCAACTTAAGACCACAACTGAGTCCAACATTTCTGTTGCTAAGCAAGACAGTTGTTAAGTAGGTTTTGCCTCATTTTATGACCTTTCTTGCCATGGTCGTTAAGCAACTCTGGTTTCCCCATTGACTTTGCATGTCAGAAGGGTGCAAAAAGTGATCACATGACCCTGGGACACTGCAACCATCGTATATACATGCTGGTTGCCAAGCATCTGAATTTTGATCATGTGACCCTGGGGATCCTCCAACGGTTGCAAGTGTGAAAAATGATCATGTCACTTTTTTCAGTGTTTCAGATGGTCACTAAACAAATCGTTACAAGTCGAGGACTAGCTGTATTGTTGTACAAGTGACTGGAACAATATCATTTTGGAAAAAAATGCCCCCAAAGGCAAAATCCTACCCCATGTAATTGGGCAGCAGAATCTTTGATAGTGTCTTTTCATTAAGAAGTTATTCCCACCAGTATTCAAACATACAGAGGTGTTTTATTCCAACAAGTGAACTTAAGGGAGGAATACATTTCTCTGCCCAAAAGCAACAGTGGGAAGAAGCCTTCAGTGAAGATGTTTGAACAAACAAATCCCTTGGCATAATTGGACAATTATCTGTCTTCTTCTCCTTTCCAGTGAAAGGGGAAACAGGGTCCTTGAAAATTGGGAATATAAAGCAGACATGCCTGGGGCTGTCTTGTATCATTTTTGCATTTCTTAGGGTGGTCATATGTGCACAGATTCTGTAGCAGAGCTTCCAGCATTCTGCATGCCCCATAAAAACTCTGGACACGCTCTGGACAGGCCTGAGCACGAAAAATACAAATGTGCAAGTCCTTTCATGACGACGATCAATCATGCATCCAAATTTTACAAAGGCAGTAAATACATTAACAATGTATTGAAGTACTAAAAAACCAGAAATGGTCTGTTGAACATACTCCTTTTCTAGTACGACAATGTCCAAATTAAGATAAAATCTGTATAACTTTAACTATCTCTAAAGATATCTTACCCACCAGTTAAAACAAATACATCTTTTAAAAACAAGGAACGTCTAAATAACTGATAGTCATGTGTGGTCCTTCCTAAACATCTGAAATCAGCTCAAGGTTCCTAAACTTTATGGTGTGGTGAACTCATAAAATAATACACATGTGCAAACACACAAACAAATGATTTTATTGGGTTAGAGTTGGGCAATAAATAACTGTATCACTTAATAATTACATGTATACATAGCAAAGGTTTCCAGAATTTGCAATATTTTGGGTTTCTGCAGACAAATCAGGCAAAACTCAGAACAAAATCTTGACACTAACTTCCACTGTGCCTGAGCAAGCCTAGTCAGGTTTCAGAAAATTGTGACCTCCTCTACATGGCTTACAACTCTCTCTTCTACACCCTGTAATCCTGACCCACAGTTGGGAACCCCCAAGTTGGTCCATATCTATCATTGCAGTGGTCTAGAAGTAATCCCAAAGAATGTTGCTTTCGTGAAAAACCACCATCTTTTGTGAAACATGTCTCAAAGACTTGAACACTGGGCGCTATCTAACAAAATGAAATTCAATGGTGAAAAAAGTAAGGTTCTACATTTAGGCAAGAAAAACCAAATGTACAGGTATAGG
Organism: Protobothrops mucrosquamatus; assembly: GCF_001527695.2. Taxonomy (NCBI): domain Eukaryota; kingdom Metazoa; phylum Chordata; class Lepidosauria; order Squamata; family Viperidae; genus Protobothrops; species Protobothrops mucrosquamatus. The sequence continues at coordinate 392,934 of NW_015387342.1, read as the reverse complement.
GGGTACCTTGCTCAATAGTAGTAACTGTGAGAGGGACCTCGGAGTCCTAGTGGACAATCACTTAAATATGAGCCAGCAGTGTGCTGCAGCTGCCAAAAAAGCCAACACAGTGCTAGGCTGCATTAACAGAGGGATAGAATCAAGATCACGTGAAGTATTAATACCACTTTACAATGCCTTGGTAAGGCCACACTTGGA
>NW_015387342.1:376247-392355 GCF_001527695.2 Protobothrops mucrosquamatus | reverse complement strand
ATTCTTCTGAGAAACCAAGTAGATGGCAGTATCCTGTGATCTTTACACCATCATTATTTGTGGGTTTATGCACAAAAATAGGATTCTTCCAAATCCACACCTTAGACAGTCTTGTGAATTGCTTGTAGGTCTCTTCTGGGCAAATCCGGTATTTAATATAGCATGGGAATAATTCCCTGAGATACTTTATTTGCATTGCTAATGCCCAGCCTGGATTTGAGAAAGAAACTGCATTGCTATAAATGGTTCCTAAAGACCCTTGGCAAACAATTCCTTTAAAAAGATGCAGCCACCCACTCCTAGGCGAACTATATTTTAAAATTCAGCCTACTCCTTTATTTGGCAGTTAACACTATTTCTGTAACACTTTAGCCAGCCTCTTTTGGAAGTGAGGCTGGTGCACTGACAACTCTGGCCACTGGGTGGCAATGTGGGATAACGGGAATCTGAATTACAGTCCTGGAAGAGCCAGCCAAGGGGCGAAGCTGAGGGCCAGAGGGATCCGCCAAAAGAATTTGGGTGATGGGCCTCTAAACTTGCCAGTGAGGAGGCAAAGGTGGGTTTGGGGCTGTGTGTAAGAACCCTGCTGAAGAAAAGCAAGATGAAAAGAACCAAGGGAATAATTGATCTATTTCAAACCCTGCTAATTTGAGGTTGTGGTTGCCCCCAAAGCCTTTAAAATACAGCCTTCAGTTGAGGAACTTGATGGATTAATGAAGATGATTCCTGTAAGCATGGGCAGAAGTACTTGTTTCAAGTCTGGGCAATCACAGCTACAGAATCCAGGAAGGTTTCTTCCTCACAAAATCTACCATCTTTTTCCTCCTTTATTCCCTCCCCCCCCCCACTAGAAGCATAATGAAGTCTCCTTCAAGCTGATGCCGGGTGACAGTATGCAGCCAGTGTGCATGCTTTGGGAGGGCAACAGCATGGTTGCGGCTTGCCATTACTATCTTCCTGGAAGTCTTTATTTACTTCTCAAAGGAGCCTCTCTGGAGGGTTCCCCTCCCAAGTCCTAATTGGACCTAGCTGTGCTTAGCATCTGACCCCAAAGTTGGCCGGCACTGCCAACATCCAGAGACAACACCTTCTCTAGGACTACAACTCCTACGATCCTCAACCAATGTGTATACTTTCTGGCTTTCCTTCCAGATGGATGTGGGCTTCTAACAGATTGAAGGAGAAAGACAATACTCAGAAGTTAATGCTTGTTTCTGTAATTAAGCCAATAACATATTTCTGTTCCAGCAGAAAGTTTTATTGGTAGGGAGAAACATTAGAAAATAAAGATCTCAATTTTTTTCCCCCTCCCTGGCTGGACAAACAAAGATTGCAAATCCCAATACATTTTCTTAGAAGGGCTTTTTTGCTGAGATCAATGATCTGCACGGTGATCATTTCAAAACTAGTTTGAAATGGGCGACTGAGACAGCCGGGCACAGTCCTTCCCCTCTTTGCTGCCAGTTGGCACTTACCAGGTGGGGCAATAATAAGCAACCCAGGGATACTCTCCAAAGCTCATTAACATTAGTAGCAAACAGCCTCTCCCACCACCAGTCAAATCTGGCTGGGTGCCTGCAAGCCGAACTCTGTCAGCCCCTCCCTTCCCTCCTCTACGGGGAGAGCAAAGACCAGACTCAGAGAGACTCAAGCTGGAACAGCCCAGCTGAACTTCACATCATTTCAGCAAAAAAGAAGTATCTCCAAGAAGACCGGAGTTTTCTGTCTGCCCACCAATATTGTCTTGGATATTCCCAATAACTCAATCTGGAAAAGTCGCAGCAACAGGAAGAACTGGTGACAATAGCTGGAAACGATCAGATCTGCCGCCTGCCCCAAAATATTCTGGAATCCAGACGGCCTCTCCAGGATTCATCTTACTGTTCAAGGTCCATCATGCCTCCTTGAAGACCCTGATTCTGCTTTAACATCCAACGTGATAGCCTGGATTCGGCAGTGCCGCTGCAGGTTTGTGCTGTTGCCTCCTAGCTTAGAATGGTGCCCGTCGAGAAGAAGGTTGGTGGCAGTGCCATCGTTCTCTGCAGCTATCCTGACTATACAACTTGCCCTGCCTGAGCAAGACTTGGGAGCCCGTGAACCTTGCACAGGCACTCAGGGTATGGCCTGGTCTGGGGATGAATGGGATGGAGTCACAGCAAAATGGATCTAGCAATCAGAGTGAGCAGGGACCCACCATCTTTCCATACTCGCCTCTGGCCACAACTCTCATCCTTGTGGCAGGACTGACTGTGGCTCTTGTGACATTCACAGGGAATGTGCTGGTTGTATTAGCTGTGTACACTAGCCGTGCCCTTCGGGCCCCACAGAATCTCTTCCTGGTGTCTATGGCTACAGCCGATATCCTTGTAGCCACCCTCATTATCCCATTTTCCTTGGCCAATGAGATCATGGGCTACTGGTGCTTTGGGGGTCTTTGGTGCAGTTTCTACTTGTCGCTGGATGTCCTGTTCTGTACCTCCTCCATCATGCATCTGTGTGCCATCAGCTTAGATCGCTACTGGGCAGTCACCCGAGCTGCCCGATATAATCTGAAAAGGAGCCCCCAGAGGGTCAAAGGTATGATTGGGGTTGTCTGGGCCATTGCCGCTGTTGTATCTCTGCCACCACTGTTTAAATCTAGACAGCAGGACCAGGTCTGCCTCCTGCATGATGACACCTGGTATGTTCTGGCCTCTTGCACTGCCTCCTTCTATGCCCCTTGCCTCATCATGGTTGCAGTCTATTGCCGGATTTATCATGTGGCCAAACACAGGAACTCCATGGTCACTGCAGCACGGCGGGTGTCCTATCCCAACCTCATCCCTGTGGCTAAGTACAATACCTGCAGAGGGAGCACCCAGCCTCCTGGGGAAACACAGAAGATGGGAATGGAGTCCGGCCAGCTTCCTTGTCCCCAGCCTAGCTTGCCCCGGCTCTCTCGGCAATGGAGAGTAGATGATGGTGGCAACAGCAGTGCTCGGCCACCAAGGACTCCAAGGCTTTCTTGGTCACTTCCCTCCAGTCTCCATCAGCGCAGAAGCAGGGACATGTCTCTCTCCACCAATCGGCTGATGCAGGCCCGGGAGCGCAGATTCACCTTTGTCCTTTCTTTTATCATTGGAGCTTTTGTCCTCTGTTGGTTCCCATTCTTCTTTACTTACAGCCTGGAATCTGTGCTTGGAGAAGGCTGCTGCATCTCTGAGCCTCTCTTCAAATTCTTCTTCTGGATTGGGTACTGCAACAGCAGCTTCAACCCCATCATCTACACGGTCTTTAACCGGGACTTTCGCAGAGCTTTCCAGCAACTCCTGTCTCCTGCCTACTCATTCGTGTGCCGAAAATGAGGACTCTGCTAGAGGGTTGTTGGAACCTGAGAGAGGCATGACGGACAGGGGGCTGGCTACAGAACATCCCCCTGGGGTCACAGAGAAGGTAACCAGTGGAAGTTGGGGAGCTGAATATTTCTGCAGCTGCATTTTAATGAAGACTTCCCCACCCCAGACATGCATGTAGCTTGAAGGGCAGAAGTGCCACAAGAAGCAAGATTTCTGTGACTTGTTGGCAGGTAGTTGGTTGCCAAGAGTCACTCTCACACTCCTGCCTGTTTCTCTAGCTTGTGGTTGCCTGATCTGTTGTTTAGCAAGCTAATTAACTGAGGTAGTGGGAGCAGAGGGTGGCTGAGGTAAAATTATTGATGTACTGTAAGGACTACTACAGCAGCTTTGACTCCCCATGCAGACTTGCTCCAAATTTTGACCATTGCTGTAATAAACCTGCAAGTTTATGTTCTTGGTTTTACTATCCCTAATCCTTGGTTTAGGGGTAGAAGTTATATTGAATCACCTCAGCAGTTGGGCTCCATCCTTAATCCTAAAAGGAAAGGTCTGCTCCAAAACCAGTTCTAAGTCAGAGAAGCTCTGGAAGGAATGTTCATTTATCCCAGATGCTCTGTGGGAAGGGGAAACAGAAACAGATTCTATTAATGGGGATTTAGCGGGCTGACTATTTTGGTACTGGAACTAAAAATGTACAGCTGAGTGTTTCTGTCTCATGTATATTGTCCCTTGTCAAAACAAGGGTGGTGGCATTTGGAGGAATTGGGGCCCTATTCAAGACATAAAAAGATCCATCTAGTGGTCTGGTACTCCATCAGAAATACTAGGGGTCTTGAAGGAAAAACCTGCAAACAGAATGTGATATACGGTAGTCACAATGATAATCTCATTGGATAATTGTAGCAAGAAGCATTCTTCCTCTGAACATTATTTCCTTGTTACTTTGGGTCTGAGCAGCTTGAGGTTTGACTGATATCCTCCACAGAAAGAACGAACAGGGGAGGAGCAAAATCACGGACGTCCTAAGATCACTTTTCCCAATCCCCAGAGCCTTCTCTACCACAGTTCTCATATACTCAAGCATTGGTCTCTCTGATTTTGAGAGTTGATGGGGTATCAAGATGAGAAGAACTTTCCCAAGGACAGTAAGGAACCGACTTATCCTAGGGAGGCCCTGGGATTGCAGAAAGATGGATGGACCAAGAAGGAGAGGGAGAATATTTCCTGCAGAATCAGTGGATGACGGTGCATTACTTTGGTGGTGTGAAGCTGCCGGTTTCAGTGTCCTTTGCCTAGCCTGCCTGCTAGTTCAGGCGAAGCAGAACTAAACAAGGGACATAACTGCAAAGCTTATTCAACCATCTGGTTTGAGGAAACATTACCCTTATCCTGCTTCTGGGCAGATGCCAGGCATGGGTTTTGGCAAAGAGGCTCCTGTCAATCATAGTAAAGGTGTCTTCCATATTGCCTCCAGCAATTAAGTTTTTCCTGTTGTTCCAGTTTGCTGAGATTAGTTTCTCAGGCTGAAGCTGGTGCCACAGCCAAGCACCTGCCATCTCTTAGGCATTTTCTTCCCAACAATCAACTCCTTTTTATGTCTCATATGCTTAGCAGGGTAACTCATGCCCGTTGCCTTGAATCTCAAACTGAGGCATATTACCTCATATTCCAACCTTAATTTTGTTGTCTTTAACAGGCATTCAGCAGATGATTTTCTTCCTGGTACTGTTAAGGGTGGGGAGGGAAGCAAGGCAGGTTCTGTTTGACAGGAACTTAAATTAATGTTTTAGAGCAGGGGTAGTCAACCTTGGCTCTTTTATGACTCGTGGACTTCAATTCCCAGAATTCCTGAGCCAGCTGGCTCAGGAATTCTGGGAATTGAAGTCCACGAGTCATAAAAGAGCCAAGGTTGACTACCCCTGTTTTAGAGACTCTTTAAGGACAGAAAAAGAGGCAGCCGTTGTAACCCAGGGCTGATTCCCAGAGTATACTTTTCAGTCACAGGCCTGCTCCTTTAATATGCTTCCCTGTGTGTAAAACGGCTTTTCTATTCATCTGTCCCGTGTGACTGGATAATAATCTGCAGACATGGCTTTAAACCCCCAATAGGCCTAAATTAAGATTACTGCCTTGTCCTATTGTGATAAATAGTTATCAATGAGGGTTATTTTATGTGAAGTCTCTCTTCCTGTAAGCATTACTGATTATGTTGCTAAGGAGACCAATCAAACAATAAAACTACAAACGAGGCAAACATTTTTACTAGCTAATAGAGTGACATCTGGTAGCTCATTCTTCCCAGAAAACAGAGCAAACCAAGGATGGCGTAAATTAGGCAGGTATCCACGGAGATAGGCCCATTTTTAGTACCATATTACTCACCCCAGTTCCAGACACCTAGAAGGGCAGCTGGTGTCTATTATCTCTCAGAGAATTTGGGTAAACTATGTTCTCATGTACAGATTGACCACTGAGATAAACTGGAAGAAAAAAACAACCTGAAGGAAGGAATGCTTGTTTCTTCTGATATCTCAGTGAACCTGACAGAGTTACCTTTTCATTATAAAGCATGTCATGCTTCAAATGCACTCCAGCATCCAGCCTGGAAACCTGCACTGCTTGCTTTTTTTTTTTACCCAGAAGTAGATTAAAATGTTTCCACCTTTCACATTTCACTTTCATCTTCCTGGGATACGTCCTCTGTATCAACGACCCCTTCCAGTAATTCTACAGGGTTAAAATTTTGCACTCTTCCATGACGCTTTGTTTAGTCCTAATAAAGGGTTGGTTGAATTTGGGGTTTTTTTTTCTGTATTTTGGTGTGTTTTTTTAATGGCATTTGATAAACATGATGGACAATCCTTTCAGGGCAGCCTGAACAGGTCCAGGAAGCATCTTCGACAGAGTATTGCCCTGCACTATGCTGGGATCAATGCAAGGAAGTAGAGGGGTGAACTTGGAATCTTTAAAGAGTACAAACTTGCATCCAGAACCACTATGTGGTTGGTCAGTTTAGCAAATTTGTTTTTTTACAGAATGGCCTTTGCAACACTGAGGAGGGGGAAACAGCAGTGCTCCAGATAAACTCAACTGATGATCTCCTGCTACCACATCTTCTGTGAGATTGTGGATTCCTGGATTGTCTGTGCTCTATTTTCAACGGGATGGGTGTTGTTTATTTTTTTTTAATAGGCAAATTATACCTGCCTACATTCCATCATTTAAATATAAATTAAGTGAAAAGGCTGCATTTCACATGATTTCCATATGACCCTTGGGATTGTCCAGAATTTGGCCAAATATGAAATACCTGGATGATGCAGATTGGAGTAAATAAATTTGTATCCTAGGTAGTAGGATGGAGCTTGATTGGGTTGCACTAAAACATTTGTGGCAATGTATATCCATCCCTATTCTTCAATTTCCCTATGGAAGTATCAACTTGGGACAGAGAGTCCTGAGTTTGATAATTGGACCAAGATGGGAGATGGGGATCCAGCTTTTTGCAGTTTTAACGTTGGCTCCTAAGACTAATCATGCAGGTCATTTAATCATTTAAAAGATGAAATTTGGATGGCTGTATGTCCTTTTCAGGTTCATTTCCTCTCTTATCTGTTGATGGGCTATTATCACTATAACCCTTTTTGTTTTATTTTCCACCAAATGGAAGACCAAGAAGTTAGAGGAAGATGGACTTATAGCTACTTTGTGCTGTTGGCACTGGTGTCGTTGGTGCTGTGTTTCGAGCAAAGCCCCTTTCCAGGAAGTTGCTGTTAAGGCAGCTGCTGGAAGGGCAGAAGGTGAGAGATGGTGAGGTGGCACATGGATGGCGAGAGGCAGCCCAGAATTCCTATGAGGGAAGACCTTGCAGCAAGGGTCCAATGACATGGGACTTCTCACTCAACATCTCCACCAGGGCAATGTAGCTGAGGTTGATGAGGCTGTGACGTACGCGTGGAAAAATGGCAATGCAAAGGCCCATGAGAAGATTAAGTGACAAAGCAGGGAAAGTCTCCTCAAGAGGCAGGGTGGAATGCGGTTTGGATCTGAAAGGAGCAGACCAGCCAGCCCTCTTGGCTCAGACATGCAGAGGCCGGAGGCTGAGTAATTTCCCCAGCTTTGGGGCTCAAAATAGAAAAACTTGAAACACTGACCCTCAACCTATCTAAAAACAGCTGTTGGCGCCAAGGGAGCTGGATTCCACAAGCCAGAGGGCCTAGCTCCAAACTCCAGCCCTCCCTTTAGTTTCCAAGCTTTGTGAGGTTGTATGTCTGAACCGTTGGTCCTCAGAAGAAGATTGTGCTGAACAACCATCAGAGTGCAAGTTGCGTTGAGGCTGGGCTGAGTGATGGACTCTACTGTCTTTCAGTTGCGCATATCAGAGAGGAGCTCAGCCAACAAACCTTAGTGACATTTCTTATATTTTAGAATATTCATACATATACATATCCTCAGACTGCATTCGTTCCATACTCTTAATGTGATCACTGAAATAACCAAATTTCCAGATTTATGTGAACTTACCCAAGGTGACCATTAACTGAGCTGAGTATATTTAGCAATGTTAAATGATTTCACCTGGGAAAGCATATGTGAAGGCAATTGTGATGTTTAAGGATGACTGGAAAAAAGGCAGTTGCATTCCTTTTTTACCCTCTATGTGACCGAAAAGGGAATGAAAAGAAAAACAGGAATAAAGATGGATTTGGTACAGCAGCTCCTTTTTTTTTTTTTTTTTTTTTTGCAGAGTTGTTCTATGACTCTCCCTATCAGCCAGCAGCAGGAAGAGAAAGTTAATTCTCTGTTAACTCCTTCTTTCCTATTTCTATAATATGGCTAAGACTGAACAAATTAAACAATCCCAGGGATGTTTGGTAAAATAAATTGCCTCTAAACCCAGCACCAAGTGGATTTAGCTATTTACACAGTAAACCAGCCCTTACTTGACCCAATTAAAGTAGTTGCACAATAGGATCGTGGTACCAGTTCACATGAAATATAAACTTTGTGGAGGTTACATTTATCAGGGTAACAGTTGGATTCATGGGTTTGTTTTTACAAAGGGGCTACCTGAAAATCCTAACTGTTAAGGGTCCAGCAATTTTTGATACTATTACATACGAAAGCTTGGATCTGACATTGTTGGCACCATGTGATGCATACATGTGAATCTGAGGCCCAGATCATATTGAAGTTCCACAATCTGTATGTGGTATTTATAGGTAACCATGACTAAAACAAAGATCACAGTTATCTGCATACAACAACCTCATACAATTGTAGTTCCAAATGTTTTGGGCACAACTCAGAACAAACATAAATCTTCACATTATTTTACATGAGATCTCTGTTGAATCAGCAGCAAATCATAAATCACGTGCATCTACACACATTGAGCTAATACAGTTGTATATGTGCCACTTTCTGCTACTTCTATAGTGTACAGTACAGATCTAAGATATGGCTTTTCTTGATCAATGAATGCTGACAGATTTCATTTATTATTTGCTTATCATTTCAGGAGAATCCAATGTAATAATAATAATAATAATAATAATAATAATAATAATAATAATAATAATAATAATAATAATAATAATAAAGTTGGAAGGGACTTTGGAGGTCATCTAGTCCAACCCCCTGTTCAGGCAGGAAACTTATAAAATCAGGAGAATCCCAGCTTGCTGTCCTGGGTACAATTTCCCATTTTTTTCTCTTATATTCTTCCCATCAATTATAAACAGGTACATCATGTAATAATAATACTGTAGGAGATGTCCAGGCTGAGCCCAGGGGAAGGGTCAAACACGTCATCAGTCATGAGTCCACACCCTCAAGAGATTTAAGTCCAGCCCACCTTAAATTTTATTGACTCTTATCTACAGCCAATTTGCTTGGACTGTTAGTAGTTCAGATTAAGCTTGCAATAAATCTTTATACCCATTTGAACTGCCTGGATCTTATGATTTCCCTGCCGCTTGACAGTACAAATAACTCTCACTTACCATCTGCCTTGTTCAGGGACCATTGGAAATTATGATAGTACTGAAAATATAACTTTATGACTTTTGCAGCATCCCTCAGTCAAGTGATTGTTATTACAACCAGTCTGACCCATTTTGTCCCCCCCCCCCATTATAGAGTGAAGAGATTGGAAAGGAAGGGATTACAAGAGAATAAGCAGGCACACAATGTAGAATAAACAGAGCTGTTTGCACAGTAAGCATAAGACTCCCAGCCCCAAGCACACTCAGGGCTGACAGTGCCACTACATTGCTTTCAATATGTATTTCCCACTGTGTGCTTGCTTACTCTCTTGCAGTCCCTTCCTCTCCAATGAATGTAAATATAAACAGAAATACCCTCCTTGATAACTATTCCAGCACTGAGGTGAGCATTCCAAAAGGTAGAGGAGTGAGGAAAAGGAAAGAAGTCACATGATTTCCCACTTAGCAATTGTTTCACTTAGTGATGGAAAACACCTGTAGAGATGGATTGATCTTGAAGATCATGTAATCCAAACATCTACTAGTAACTTATCTAGTTATCTTGCCCAGGCATTTGACTGCCAGGTTATAAGATTCTAAGCTTATTGACGGATCACACCCAGTGACGATTAATGGATATCATTATACTAAATCCGTTAAGATCTTTCTAAGACACTGGAGCATAGGGTGACTGGGAGTGGAATTTGTCTGTATCCCCAGTTTCCCTACTAGTTCAGTTTTCTCCAGACAAATTCTTGCATTCTTGACCCTCCAGTCTTGCTCTAAATATCTCCAAACAAGGAGAGACTAGTGCCATTCAAACCTGCCTGTTCCCCTTTCCAAAAGTCATACAGTAGGAAATTTCTTCTAGTGTTTGGCTAGATTGTTGTCTTGCCCACAGACTATGCTCTTGCACCTCCAAAAATATTTATTCTTTGAACATAGTTTTCCGAGTTTTTGAGAATTGTGCTCCCAACTAATGCTTAATAGATAGGCTGCCTCCAGACCAATGGTATTTAGATTTTTTTTCCCTTTAAAAATAAGCATTCCAAAATTACTTATACATTTGCTAAATTCTTTGTCCAAGCTGGGTTGATCCTTAATAAGAGAACCAAGTAATTTACTTAATTTATCAGATTTTGCTGCATTCTCATATCGCATTTGGTTGTTTTAACTTTTACGACTGTAATAAAATGTTTGTTCATTCCTTCATTTTCTTGCCATTTATGTCCATTGTGTCTTCTTTTCCTGCTCTCTGGACCGAGAACCAACCATGTTCTGGGTGACAGCTCTCAGTTACTTGAAAACAACTAGCTCATAAACCCTACATAGTCTTCTCCAAACATAAGACTTAGTTTTATGTTATGAGCTAAGCAATAAAGCCTGCCTTTGAGGAGTTTCTCATCTGGGCCAGAGCAAATTTGCCCTCCATGCTTTTGATTTTCCTTACAGAATTAGTGTGGACCTGGGGTGCCCTCTGCTGTTCAGAGTCTATGAAGATTAATAACCTCTGATGAAAAAAAAGACATTTCTTCCCCTCCCCAGCACATTTCGTGGTTCTGTCCATTGGAGGAAAAACCTACCTTTTCAGTGTCTCTTGAAGAATGATACTGTTGGAAGTCAACACCCACCTACTCCGCTAGAGAAGGAAATATTTTGGGGGATATTAAAAAAGGCAGAATATTATATTTTCCCCAAAGGAATACTGGAGGGGAAAAAATCTTAAAAGGCTTTTCTGCCCAGGCAGAAACTGAGCAGGCCAGCTCTGTAGAAATACAGATTTGATAAACCTATTCAGAAAGACTGGGCCCCTATTCATAAGGAAAATGCCTTCAGCCAAAAGGCCTTCAGAGAAGCAGGACATGACCTTTAGGACATAATAGGATTAACCCACCACTATTAGAATGATGATTTTTCTTTCAGCAACACCAAAGAGATGCCTGTTGCTGAGATGTATTGGGCATGCATGGAGAACAAATGTGAGGCTTTGGGAGACAGTGCAGGCAGTTACCCATCTGGCACTTATACCTTCCTAGCAGGGATGAGGGTGCAGTATGTCTCAAGCGGTAGCCCTCCCATTGTCTCAGTAAAGACTTTTTCAGCCTACAACATGGAGTCTGAACATTTGGTGCAGGATGGTTTATTATCCCCAAAAATAACCCACACAACTGGTATCCTCCGATTCTGTAATGTTCAGCATCTAGCCTAGGGAACTGCGCATACAATAAGAGAGAAAAAGATGTTCAAACCCCTGGGGAGAGCTGCTGCATGGCCCTGGATTTCAATTTCACTGGCTTTCCACTCTCTGCCTTGCTAATGCATGTTGCTCTGAATCCAGCTGAGGTAATGAGCAACATTGGTGTAAACCCCAGGTTTGTTCTTTTGGGCACAGCCTGTGCTCCAGCTGACAATGCCACGGATGGTAGCCTTGCCTTGCTTTTCACATGCCAGAGGCCCACCAGAATCTCCCTGAAACACAGAAGGGAAGAAAGATAGATCAGCAAAGGGTGGCATCACATGTATTGTCTTTTCAACGTTTCTTAATGAAATTGGTAGACTGCCATAGACTGCTCCAGACCCTTTACTTCCTGAGACCCAGTGAATAAACTACCATTTTGTGGCTCCTGGCTGGGGGGATTCTGGTTGCAGTCCTTTTGTTTTGAAAGCAGACTCCCTACTGGTCTGAACCCTGCCTCTGTCCTCTCCACGAAATTGCTGCAGTGCTTGTTCTGAAGGGGGACCTTTTCTTACATCCTCAGAAAACCGTAAAAGGGAGCCTGATTTCACTGAAGCAAAAATCTCAGAACAGCAGGTATGCAATAATCCTATACCTCCTCATTTCTACTTGATAAATCAAATACGTTCATTAATAGTAGGGAGAAATAATTGATAAAACAGGATAATCTGAAGGAACATTTATGCATATGCTTCAGCAAAATGAAATATTAGGTCCATATTTGCCATTCATGCTTACTCTTAGTTTAAGGATGCAGTGTGTTGTTTTCTAACATGAACAATCCATGAAGCTAGAGTGGGATACAATAATCTCCTGCTCCTCAACCTTTGAAACCAACTTTTAGAGTACACACACATTCTTCCAAGAATATAAGATCATCCTTTCTGCTACAGTGTCCAAAGCTCTTCATTTAATAAGGGTGAACATAACCAAAGCACATGCTCCAATGTTCCTTTATATTTCACATCTTTAGAATGGGAAAGACAATATCTTTTTAAAGTGTTAGTTGAATCCCCTAAACCTGGAAAGTATGGTTTTTTAATTGTTGTTGTTAATGTGGCATTATCCTACTTTTTAAATGGTTCTTAAAACTGAGACCATAAATTTGTCCCCACATTTTACATGTAATACAATGGAAGGGGGAAAAATTAAATACACGGAAATTAATCATATGAACTTATTTAATTATATATCAATTTTAAATCTATTTAATTTTAAATTTTATTTATTTGTTCAATTTTTATGGTCACCCATTTTGTTCTGTCCTTAGTTTTGAAATATTTGAATTTGGTAATGAAGGACAATACTGACAATTCCTGGCAAATTGAATACCTTGCCAATTCACATTTTGGAGAGAAACAAAATATATATGTACAGCATAATCAGATGTAAAGTTTTGAATGTTAAGAGCAGGGTTTTTCCAAACCTTTTCAGGCCATGGAACCTGTTAGTTTTAAAAAAAATGTAATCCTTGATCAAGAAGTAAAGGTCTAGTGTATAAAATGAGTAATAAAATGTAAAATAAATTATTGTAAATTCAAAATTAGCATATCCAATGTACAAAAAATAAATCTTGACTTTCACAATTATTTGGGAGGTTAATGTTTTAACCAAATACATCAATGCTTTGGGCATTTTTCTTGTTATTACACAAAACTGTCCAAAATGCTGTTCTCATAGCATTCAGGATATTTATTAGGCCTAATAAAAAATAAAATAACCTTGACTGAGTTTGATTGCCTTCACACTTGAACCCTCTTCCCTTGATTGATTTGGTCTAGGCTCCCCAGTCAACCAAGCTCTATATGAGTTAGGGGCGTCAGACATTTCACAATTACACATGGCTTCACCAGGAGCACCAATCATATCCACTGGAAAACCCCAAAACATTCAGAAATCATTTTGATTCTTGAAGTCTTTAGGGACAGATCAATCTAACTGGTATAGAGAGGAGTAGCAATCTATCCAAACTATACCATGAAATGATACAACCACAACAGTGAATTATGCATATCCTTCCAACCACTGGTTTCCTATACAATCACTCAGAAGCAAAAACTAGATGGATCATCTGGCCCACTCGGTCTCTTAGCTTTCTGATTTACTAAGAATCCTTATCACAGCAAACACAAACTACTGAAGTCTCCCCCCCCCGCCAAAAAAGCCTCAAAGCTGGAAATTTTCAGAGATCATCAGGGAAGCTATTGGACAAGATGGGTGACATATATCAACAGGTTCCCCATTCTTTCTGAGCCAGCACAATACTGAAACCACTATCAAACAAATCAGTTTACTGGGGGAATAACCCAGTAAAGCACTCATGACCCCACAGATCAGTTGTTAGGTGTACTTGGAGAGACACCTGGTTTTAACCAATGGTAAACTCACAGGTCTTCCCGTCTGATAAATAAAGACAATGCTTCCTACCAGTTGATGACATTTAGAAAGGGAAATTACCACAAAGCTAGAGGGATAAGCTGTTGGCTTACACCCTACATTCCTGAAAGTGTAAAAAATCAAAATGCTACTACCCGGTAAGAAAGCAGAGCAGTACATCCAGGATAGGATTCAGCAATGAGGAGAGCAGATTTTACATGTCTAGAGTTTTCTGACAGTTCAGAGATAGTTGACTACGGGAAAAGACCCATCTTTTACTTCTCTGTAATATGTAGGTTTTGCCTGAAGCAGCTATTAAGAACTTGAACTGGGATAAGCATTTTTTGATATCCACACAAAGTTATAATTTTGTTTATATGGTGGGATTTAGCTGAGAACTTCAGAAGGAAGAATAACATTGGAAAGAGAAGAGCAAGGTAGTCTATTGGTCCTACAGAGTGCTACAGAAAGACTAGCTTTGACATCTAGGTTACATTATGGAACCTTTTCTTCTTCAAATCTATATTATTCTATTCTCACCACCTCAATTTGTGAGAAGGGGAGCATATAATTTAATAAANTAATAATAATAATAATAATAATAATAAAGTTGGAAGGGACCTTGGAGGTCATCGAGTCCAACCCCCTGCTCAGGCAGGAACCCTACACCATTTCAGACAAATGGCTGTCCAGTCTCTTCTTAAAAACTTCCAGTGTTGGAGCATTCACCGCTTCTGGAGGCAGGTTGTTCCATTGGTTAATTGTTCTAACTGTCAGGAACTTTCTCCTTAGTTCTAGGTTGCTTCTCTCTTTGGTTAGTTTCCATCCGTTGCTTCTTGTCCTGCCTTCAGGTGCTTTGGAAAATAGCTTGACTCCCTCTTCTTTGTGGCAGCCCCTGAGATATTGGAACACTGCTATCATGTCCCCCCTCGTCCTTCTCTTCATTAAACTAGACATACCCAATTCCAGCAACCGTTCCTTATATGTTTTAGCCTCCAGTCCCCTAATCACCTTTGTTGCTCTTCTCTGTACTCTTTCTAGAGTCTCAGCATCTTTTTTACATTGTGGTGACCAAGCTGAGTTGAGATGCAAAGTTTGAACAAGGGGCTCCAAATGTGTGGCTCTATGGGAAGTTCACAAAAAAAACCCTTCCTGGCCCAGTTGACAGGTTCTGCCCCAAAGGCTAGACTTCCAGAAGGCTCCTCTGGAAGCTCCTTTGCTTCAAATAGGTTTACCTGACATGAATCGATTCTTCCTTCCAGGTATCCTGCACATAGCATGTGTTGGGTAATCTGGGACCCATGTACCTCTGGGGAATGACACTGCTCATGGGGAATGATGGGCACATCTGCTTCCTGCAGATATACAGAGAGTTTGTCAGCTCCTAAAGGGGAAGAATAGAGAGAAGCCAAAGAAGGAAAGCACATTGATACACATGAGACCTTGCTCCGGTTTTTGTCAGATGTCAGGACCTCTGATGGCATTTATTCAGTTTTGGTACTGGACCCACATACTTGTGTTCCACAAAGTCGTCCCCCTTGATCACCCCCTTTTCTTCTAGCTTGGCTGCAATGCAGCTCAAAGGTCACTCTAGGAGTTGGGCTGTTTTGCCATTCACCTTGCCTGGTGGTCTGAATTCAGAGCTCTCTGGTAGGTTTCATAAGCAATATTTTAGCAAGTGTGGTCTTAGTTCTCTAGTCAGGTTTTTCCTTCACACTTTCTGTAAAATAGCCCTGCTTGACGTTCCTTGTTTCCTTAAATAGGATGCACCAAGGTCTTGTCTCATCATGCCTTCCAGCTTCTGGGCTCAAAGGAACCATTATTCTCTCTCAATCACACACGTACACATACACAGAGGCTCTTCAGTGAAACCTGCATTCATGGATGAAGCTGTTAAGGAAAACACCTGGATGCAAAATTGCAGTATGCCATCAACACAGTTTTCAATTTAAATCTGTCTAGAAGAGAAGGAAGGAGGGAGACTTCCGGTGGCAGGCGATTTCGCTGGTCGCAGCTGTTTGCTGCCTCCCGCCTGTTTTGCGTAAAAGCCGGTTTGACAGCCAGCATCAGCTGTCAAACGGCTTGATACCTTTCCCCTGGGCATAAGGGGATAGGTGAGCTGCCCGGGGTAGGAGTTGAGTTCCCGAGTCGTCCTATATGGACGATGTAGGCGA
>NW_015387342.1:362235-374322 GCF_001527695.2 Protobothrops mucrosquamatus | reverse complement strand
AAAAAAAAAAAAAAAAAAAAGAGAAGGAAGGAGGACATCTGGGTGTCCAGTCTGCTTTTTCTTCATACCCAAAGGTCAGGTTTGCAAATTGCTCAGACAGCATGAAAACTGAAACAGGGAGACTGGGAAGAGATGGGTGCTATTCTTTTTCCTTTCTACAGAGAATACAGACAAGGGGAGTTTTTGTTATTGCAAGAACTGCTTTAATTCAGAGAAGGTGGGACATTCATTGATGATTTTGGCTTTCTTCTATTTGTTGATAAGAAAGAGAACTGGCTGGCTCCTGATAATCTCTGCCTGTTCTCAGAATTCTGAAGTCTCCAGGAGTGAAAGCAATCAAAACAAAACATGTGAAAACATTCTGAGGAGACTGAAAAATGGAAACTGCACTACGTGGAAGTTCTCCTAGAGAGTGTTGAGCATCAGGATCCATCACTGGGGGGAAAAATGATCCCCTTTCAGTCAGCTCAGCCCTGTCAACTTCATTTACCATATGGCCATTGCAAAAACACATGATTGTTGACAGCCTCAAACCACGACTCTTGTAAGCAAGAATTTAGTTTAGTTCTTCAGGAAATGTTTTTACTAACCAGACAGCAAATGAAATTACTGCTGCTTTTTAAAGCAACTTTCTTCGACATTGTGTTCCCTAGATGTGCCAATCTAGTATTCCCACACTTGTTAACTAGCAAAACTGGACTTGTTTTCTAGGAAATATCAGAGTGGAAAACTGTTTCAAGGACATTGTGTGCTAGACCTGAAAGCAAATATCTCAGCAGAAGACCAGCAGTTTTCACTGAGTCATTGTACCGGTATAGTTTAAGATAGGAAAAACCATTCTGTAAATTGCAATCTGTAAGCCCTATCTTGTTCTGCTTCCATAAAAGTAATGGCTACATGCCTTGTCTAATATTAAATCAAAAGCAAGTTGCATCTGGATGCCAATTACTAGAAAACACAAGCATGAGAAGGCTATGGCCCTTGTGTTCTCCTGTACGCATTGTATCTGGCTCTGCATCTGGGAACACAATATTGGGTTACATAGGCTCATCAGGCACATTATAAGAGGCGGGAGACAAAATGAGAAAACATACTTTTCCCCTAACAAAGTTCTGGACGATGCTTGAAGTAGAATGATGGTCAGCCAATCAGTTCACCCTCTAAGTCTGGCTTCTATTTATCTGTTATCTGTTTACCAGTCGGTCCTTACCTTCATACATATGTCCCCATCCTGCAATCTGGCAGTGTTCACTGCTATCAGCTGCCTCGAAGGAACCAGGCAGACATATAGGTGAAATAGAGTTTGAAAATTCAATACAACGTCCTGGGGACTTTTCCTTCAGTTGCACCAGAGCTGGGGATAACAGGCCAAAACTGAATTAGGGCTCAAATATGAGGGTTTCAGGAAGCAGGCAGACTGAATGAAAGAGAAAAAAAGGCTGGTATTGCTCCTGAAGGCATGGAGACTTAGACTGAAATAAGATCCCTCCCTCAAGAAGCATATGACGAGTTCTGCCAAAAGCCAGCATTATTTTTTTGCTGCAGCATGCTAGAGCTACATTGCATGGATTAGGGTCTAACAATAAAACTGTGCCACTCTAGTCAGACCCGGCTATCATGGGCAATCCAATTCCACCGATTCCTCCCCCATCCATTAGGAGGTTGAATTGCTTCTGAAATTGCTTGCCCTTGATGGAAACTGAGATATACAATGGACACCTTGTGGAAAATCTAAGATGAACTAGGCATACTTTTTACTGAGTCTGGGAGACACTGGAAGCTAGGCGATATTCATTTACAAAGCTGGAGAGAATGGATGGAATAGATATTTGTAACTCTTGAGGGCTGGATTTAAAAGAAGAGGTCCTCACCAATATCATGCTCCTTAGTTATTTGTGAATAATTTGCATGCACTTGATACTTCTGTACCTGGGACTTCACAATGCCTTCAGTGCTGGTGTTGTAGAAGATCTGGCCAAGCACCACTGAAATTCTAGACACATCTGGCCTATAGTACAAAATGTATGATCAGCAGATTTTTTTGAAGTGAGGACTAGATTCTCTAAAGGAGCTTTAATAATGCACCTTCAGATGTGTTAATTAGAAACCCCACGATTCCAACATCTTGGAAAACTTCTCTGGAGCAGAAGTAGACAAGTCTTTTGAGGCAGGGGACAAGAGGCAGGGCCAAAGCTAGAAGTGGGGGCAGAGATTCCTTTTAATCTCTCCACCCAAAGTAGCAGACTATGAAGAAAGGAAAAGATCAGTAATGCCAAAGATCTCAAATGAATGCTTCAAGGGCTTTTGAATTAGACTAATGGCCTCATCTACTTAGGCCCAAGGGGCAGGGACACTCAGCTACTTTTGTTTACACAACAGTAATCCAATGCTTAGATAACTGTCATATGTTAAATGCGAGGGTTGTCCTTCCAGTTGATCAGGAACTTGCAGCTAAGGTAGAATGTGGTAGCTAGGTTTTGAATAGGGCATCTGGCTGTGCAGGAGTTACACTACAGCTAAAATAAATTCATGGCTGCCTGTTAGCTATTGAATCAGGTAGATCCTAAACAACTTGGAATTAGGACAGCTTCTGGCAGTCTATCTTTGCTATTACAGCACAGGCCTGGTTAGTCACCAAGATCACGGGTGTCGAACTTGCAACCTCACGTGAAGTGTCGCCATGTATCGCAACTTTTTTGCCATTTTTGCAATGGGGTGGGCATGTTTTTGCTATGATGCATCCGGCCCGCGGGCCGGCAGTTTGACACCCCTGACCAAGATCATCAGTAAGATCCTGCTGAAATTCCAAAATTCCTAACAGGTGAGTAATAGCATGGAAAAAACACTGAGACTTGCCTGAATTCCAGACAATGTGCAGCAGTCAGGATCCAGCAGGAATCAATGAGGCTTCCTCCACAGAACTGCTCTCCAATGTAGAGAGCAGCAAGATAGGGATGGGCGCCAGGAAGTGCCACCATACCCCCGACGATACGGCTGCGTGAGGAAATGACTTTTGTATAGCGCTGTCCACAAACTGGTGCTGAGCCAGGGGGAGACCTGGGTTTGCTATCCGCGTGGCTCATGGTCGTCTCCTTCAGAGGTGGTGCTTCTGTCACTTTTGGTATCGGTTCACCTGTGCGAAAAACCGTCTGACTCATTCACTTCTGCGGTTCAACCATACTCAGCTCTTTTCAGAGAAGATGATTTGCCTTACCAGCAGTTTGGGGATGACAGCGGGTAATGTTGCAGTATTCCCAAGTGATTCGTCTGTCTTGTAGCAAGAAACACCATGGTTGGGTGTCGTTATCTGGATTTCTGCCCAAAGAAAATGTTTAGGATTTTTCAAGTTAGACTAATATTTCATTACAATATAGCTTTCCCTCTCTTAACAGTTTCAATGTTCTTTAATCTGTTCCACTGCTTAGGAACATCCCTGGATATTTGCTTTCTCTTATATTTATTTATTTACTTTTTATTATTATTTTTTAATAAAATTTAGCGACTGCCCATCTTACCACAAGGTAACTCTGGGCGGCTTACAATACATTGTCTCTCTCTTTGATTCTCATTAAATGGATCTACTTTCCCCATTTGTACCTCTTAACTACCACATATAAACCATGTCCTGTCACTGTCCTTTTTTTCTTGTGCTCCAGTGAGGTTGCCTTCAACTGATCTCCATTTCATTGATGAGACTGACTTAGGCCATCCTTAGCTGACATACTTCTAGAGCAGGGGTAGTCAACCTTGGCTCTTTTATGACTCGTGGACTTCAACTCCCAGAATGCTGGCTCAGGAATTCTGGGAGTTGAAGTCCACGAGTCATAAAAGAGCCAAGGTTGACTACCCCTGCCCTAGAAGTATTTCCCTCCTTATTCTGACAGGATGGCGTCAAAGTATGTACACTCTGTTCGGGCTGGTCACACTTAGAGGGTAGTGAAGTGGGCGCAGCAACTTGAAACAGAACCAAAAGAAGATTGGCACTGGGGCAATACTTTTTTATGACAACTCAAGGGTAAGTGGATAGTCCTTCAACTCACCAGTGGGGAAAGGTCCACACTAAAACTTTGTCTCACCTGCAGAAGGCATGTTCCCCTAGGCCCAGGCTTACTGCATTCCTGAGTTTGAAGGAATACTCCATAAGCAGGATTGGAGAGTCCCAGGGCAGGCAAGGTGCCCCGGAGGAACTCCTCTGAGCCATGCCTCGGTATAGGTGCCCATTCTCACTGTAGCAGATTTCAGTGTGATCTAGGGCATGAAGAGATCAGAGATGGATTGTAAAATGTTGAAGAAAAATGTTAGGAATCTGACTCCTTACCCTGACGTCAGAATGCTCTCAGTCTTTTGGGTCACATAAAGGAGGCAGCTCAAAATATTTTGTTACTTGAGAGAGGGGCACTCACAGGGAGAGCTCAAAAACAGATGGTAGCCAAGATTGTGATCTTGATTTTCTTAATAACCCCTCCCCACAATGTCCCTGGCTTGAAGTGATGACCCACATATAGAGATTGACTAGCAGTTGAATTAGCAAGTAGGTACTATCCGATCAGGAATATGGAACAAATAGCTCTGTTTTCTTCCTTGCCAACATTTTATACTACGAACTGCCAGCCTTTGAGGCAATCATTCTGCTGCCTGCTAATAGCACTAGGGCTTGATTTTGGTGTTCTTTGAAACAGCTTTTCAGCAAGTGGATGCTAATGCTGGGCCCATGGAATAAAGTTGGCCCTTTAGAAAGTTTTTATTGCATAGATCATCCTAATCAGTTCTCTCCCTCTTCTTTTCCAATTAATGAACACAACATGCTTTTGTAACTCACAACCCACAACTCAGATTCAAAGTTTCTTTGACTTTATCATACTTCCAGCAGTGGGAGCCCATCTGTCCATAACATCAGCCTAGGAAACTATAAAATATAATTGCAATGACTGAGTATTATATCCAGAATCCAAAACCAAGACAGAAATATTAAAAAAAAATTCTCTCAGTGGGCTCATAATTTCACCTTTGTTATTTTATTTTATTTTATGCTGCCATATGACATATCTGCCAATGTTTTGCCTTAGTGCTGTGAAGATGGATATATGAAAAATAAGACTGTAAACATACCTATGTCACACAGTGGTCCAGAAAACTTTTCAGGGCAGCTACAGACCAAGTTCTGGCCCAGCTGTACGCACTGACCTCCATTCAGACAGGGGTTGCTTCTGCATGCTGTGGATCCCAATAGAGAAAGATATAGAAGAAGCTGTCATGCCAGCTCAAGCAATGGTGGGCTCACATTTGGTAGCTTGCGCTGACTTAGCACCTGGATCTCCAACAAGCCCACATTCCTTGATGCCTTCCAGGGTCCCTGCCACTCCTGATTTGATTTACCATTTTATTTCATTACTTTTTCTTTTATATATGTTTTATATTAAAATAAAATGTTATTTTAAAAACTGGGGGAAACTAGTGTAGGAAGTCAGCACCACCCCCAGAAAAGAAAATATTTTGGGGGATATTAAAAAAACCCAGAATATTATATTTCCCCAAAGGAATAATAGAAAATCTTAGGCAGAAACCTTTCCCCCCCCTCAAGTCTCTCTGCCCCAAGCAGAAACCATCTTTTAGAAATGCAGATTTGGTGATTCATTCAGGAAGATTGCGGCCAGAAAGCTTGGAGCTGATGGGATTAGAAAGACAAAGACCCCTAAAATCTACATCCCCCACCCAAAATCTAAAGACATGACCTTTAGGACATAATAGGATTAACCCATCACCATTAGAATACCAAAAGGGCATACTGAATCAAAGTTCATTGCACAGGAACAGGAACAACCTCAAACAGGAACAACTCCAATCACAAAGCCCAAAGGAGGTATAAAAACCCACCCACTCCCAGCTCCATTTTGTCAGCCACCCCAGAAACATGCTGCTGTCACTGCAGTTTCTGGCAACTAAATAAACCGAACCTTCTTTCCTAAGCAGTCTCCATTTTGTTTATTCCCGGCTTGACTGGACCCTGATGAAGATTTTTAGTATTGTAGAGCAAGACAACACTCTGTACTTCCAATATGTCTTTGGTCCACTTAGACATTCAGAGGCTTTCTTACAAAATTAATTAATGGGTGGCTTGTTCTCATGCTGCCCACTTGCCCAGGAAAAAAAAAGACAAAATTAAGCTGAGGTGGTAGAGAACCTCCAGGAGAGCATACTTATTTTGAGGCTTAATTTGTTATGCAAACCCAGCCTGTTTGGCTATTTAAAGCTCTATATTTTTTCTTCCTAGCATTTTTCCTGCAGGTGCAGAGTTTATTTCTTTAGATCAACCAAATGTCTGTTAGTTGCAACAGGAATTGACTGACCAGCTTGTTGCCCAAGCTGACATCATGGGCTGAGAGAGAGAGAGAGAGAGAGAGAGAGAGAGAGAGAGACTGGCTCAAAGTCACCTAGCTGGCTTTCATGCTGAAGGCGAACACACAGTCTCCTAGTTTCTAGCCTGGAGCCTTAACCACTAGACCAAACTGGCTCTCACAATTCAATATATTGTATAAACCGAGAAAATCAGTTTATTCAATAATGTTGTGCAAACATGATCTATAAATAGCATTACTGTAATACTGGGGCCTAAGTACACATTGCACACAGATGCACATAGCAAAATTGCAGCAGTCTTTTAAAGTGTGCAGCTGTTGTAAAAAAAAAAGTGCAGATTCCATGCTTGAGGTATTACAAAGGGATTCAAACATACAGCTGCCAGTAGAACTGTGCCCTAAAGGAAATATATAGTGAGACCACACTTGGAGCGCAGTCCCTACCCCTTAAAGGTTGTATCATGGAATTAGAAAAGATGCAAAACTGGGCAATCAAAACAAGTAGGAGGCTGGAGCAGCTCCCTTCTGAGGAAGGATTCAGCACACAGGGCTCTTTACTGTAGCTTGGAATGAAAGAGAACAAGGAGAGACGTGGTATGCTAAGTAAACTCATGCCTGACAGAGATCATATGGCAAGAGAAAAGGTTATCACCCTCTCTTGTCAAAGTTATTCAAGAATGGCAGAAGGAAATATTTTATATAGCACAGTTAAGCTGTACGGAATTTAATGCCAGAATTTATTGCCAACAATGGGATTCAACAGCTTTGTGGAACATCAGCTTCTAAATGGTCACTGTCACTGGTGGCTGTTTACTTCCTTCTGGATCATGGGCAGTAGGAGGCCTTAAATGTGGGTGCTGGGAAGTAAAAGGGGAAGGGGACTATCACCACCCAATCCAGGCTGGTGAGCATCCCAAATGCATCCAAGTGGCTACTGTGTGGCATAGTATGCTGGACTAGAAGGAACTGTAGCCTGATCCGGCAGGATGACTTTTACATGAGTTTCTCATTAATGAATTTAAAGAAAAAGATTTTTTTCAAGAAGAGACACTTAGGATGGGAAGTGATGGTAGGTATTGAAAGGAGTAAGAACATTCTCACAGAAACATATCCAGATCAATGAAGCCCAAAATATTTTTTCTTCAAAATAGCCTCTGGATTTTTTTGAAAGAAACACTCACATGATAGAGCAATGACTTCTATTATAATAGCATATACCTGTACTTTTCAATCTTGGCAACTTTAAGGCAGGTGAACTTCAACTCCTATAATTGCTGGCTGAGTAATACTGAGAGTTGAAGTCTACCTGTCTTGAGAAATACTGATATATACTATTATAATAGAAGTCATTGCTCTATCACAGGGGTGTCAAACTCTCAACGTCATGTGACATGTCTCAACGTATTGTGACTTTTTTGCCATTGCCAGCAATGGGGTGGGCGCGGTTTCACCATGATGTATCCAGCCTGTGGGCTGGCAGTTTGACACCCCTGCTTTATCATGTGTGTGTATATATATAGTCCACCTTCCCTTAAACTCTTACAGCAATCTGATACAAATATTATATTATATGACAGAGGCCCCTAGCCTTTTGAGCATCGAGGACCTGTGCTGTGGAGAAAGGTTTTTCCGTGGACCAGAGGGGACGTGATTTCACATGCTGCCTGCATCACACAAATGGGGCTTTGCTTGTTTGTGCAGACTGGTTGCTGCATGCTGCTGACTGGTGCCGGTCCATGGACCGGGGGTTGGGGACCCCTGTTATATGATGTCCTCATGTATGATGTCCTCATGTATGAGGCTTCCTGCATGGATCTTTTTGTCATTTACACAGTATATCCTGTGTGGAATTTTCAGTTAAATTGATCACCAGGAAGCACCACATGATCAGTTTCACCCTTTATTGGAACTCATCAGATATGGGTAGAATAACATCTGGCTACGCATGTCTGACAAGTTCCAATAATAGACAAAACTGGTCACAGGATGCCTTCTACTTGATACATTAAAAAGGTAGAGTTCCTCAGATCAAGCTTGATTTCTGGGACTAATTTTAGTTGGAAATTTGATCTTTTTTCAATTTCCCAATCTAGACAATAGCCCTAGGGTTGCTTACTGGTCTTCCGTTCAAATAATAACTAGGCCTAATCCTGCTTAATCTTTTGAGATCATCCAAAGTCAGTTAGATGCTGCCAGCTACTGTTAACATTATTATTTTTGATATTGCCTACTATATGAAAGTAACTCTTACTTCATTAGAGTCTTCAAGTGGTCCTACTTCATTAGAAACTGAAGCTTAGACTTTGGGCAACATGCAGTTGAGAAATTTGTCTCTTTTGTTTCAACATAATTGGTTTATATCTTGCATCTGCCACTTCTGACCTTTTCCATGCACCGTCTTGCAGAGAATCTTCTTTCTGCTACAGTGACACTCCTTCAATCCAGTAGAGGGAAAATATTGCAGCCATGTTTCCTTTTTGCCCATATGCAACCATCTTTGTGATCCAAAGCAGCCTTCTGTAAAGTCAAGCCAAGGGGTGAGACTGGACTCTGCTCATACTAATCTTCAGCAATACTGCCTGATTATCAAAGAGGTTTACAAAAACATCCCATCCCTCCCCACCCTACGATTCAGAGGAAGCCTATAGCCTCATTAGAATATAGAAGAGTTTCAAAGTTGACTGGCTTCTTAAAACCCCATTCCTATATAATAAAAATCTTTCTCTTTTCTTTTGGATCCTCTATGCTGCCAGGAAGAAAAATATGATACTATGAAATCCAGGAGTCCTTCTAAGAGGGAGTTATGGCTGTTAGTCAATCAATTTGAAATGCCATTGGCTTCTATGGGTGCAGCAAGGAAAAGCATGTTCTTATATATATATATAATATTTTATTAGTTTTCTAATTTTACAATTAAGTATTTAAAAAGCAACGTGGTGACTGGGTTAATCAATAATTCAATAACATACATAAATCTTTAGTACAAATCTCAAGTTACAACATCAGATATTTCCTCTCTTTTTCCCTTAATATCTACTATCTCATATTAGGCTAATATAGTTCTTATTATTATCAACTAAGTAAAAACATCATTGTTACATTTATCAATAATTTTTAGCTTATACATATCTTAATTGTGTTTACATTCAATCCTTATATACAATCAATGTCCTGTTATTGCTTTTTTCCCAAGCTTTAATTTCCCATCAATATTCAAATTAACATTTGGTATTTATAATTTCCAAGCTTTAGGTAACCAAAGTTTCCCTTATCTCAACTTCTTCCTTTTTCCCTTTTCATAACAAAATCCAATATTCTAAATACACATCTTATCTATTTGCATATAGTCTTGTTCTGTTTTCTAAAAGTTATCTATTTTCCACCATATTAAACCAAAAGTCTATTAGTTTTGTTACACATCTTGCCTATTCAATTATAATATTACTTTATTTTCTAAAACTTATCTATTTTCCACCATATTCAACCTTCTAATTAGTAATTTGAAATCCCCTCTAATAAATCAAAATCCTAGTTTTCTTCAGCCTTACTCTGGCTTTCTTCCTTTGCCAACTAACCTTCCACGTCAGTACTTTTGAATCATCAAATAGTTCTCCCTCTATTATTATATATATTATTTTAAATAAGAAAGACCATTTGGTTGCAGGTTTTTTTTGGGAAGAACTAGCCCACTTGTATTCATTAGATCACCTCCCTATTACTCCAATTTCCCACAATTCTCCTGATAGGTTTATCTTCCATTCAATCTGTTCTTCTTCCTATACCTAACAGGAAGGGGACAGTACTATAACTCCAGAATCATACCTTTCTCACAGCGTCTTCCATGGAAACCAGCTGTGCAGGTACAATGGAATCCAATCTTCCTAGCTTCACAGGCACCCCCATTCTGGCAGGGGTTAGGATCACAGTGCCCTGAAAAGAGATGACTATAGACTATCATCCTTGGATAGATACAGCTGATATTTGACTGTGTAAAAACCACAGTAAAGCATGGGGCTAAAATTTGACACTGTGGATTGCAGCCATATCAGAAATATGGTTTCATGTAAGATACATTCACAGGGAATGTTGCCCCTGAAAAAAAATCCTTTGTTTGGGCCATAATACGGAGGCTTAAAAAAAATAAATAAACACCACTGACTCACCTGTTGGCCTTTCCTCTTTCCGACAAAGCTTCCATTGTTGGTCTTGGTCGTAGTTTTCTGTGGTGGCGCACCTGATAGGGAAGAGTCTCGTCTCATGCAAGGTGTGCAGGGAAGATGGGCCAATGCCATAATTTGCACATTAATTTTTTTCCAAGGTCAATCAAGCCTCAAACTGTCCTCTTCTCTGCCCCCTGCATGCCCCAAGGTTCTCATTATTCCTGTGAGCATTCAATGCTTTTCTAGCCAATCAATACTTACCAGTGCTGAGATTTAAGAAAGGCGTCAGGGAGACAGGAGTAGTGCATTTTGCGTCGGTAACGGAAAGGGAAATGGCAGGATTCCTCACTGGATGATGTCACTACAAAGCAAAAGGAGATGGGTCTATTTCTAGTGCAAAAAAGCTTCTCTGTAGTTCTCCTATTGTAACTAGTGACCTGGCAGGGCTATTTAGCTTCCCTTCATATTTATGTACCCTTTGATTATAACAGAGGACAAAATCTTTTTATGCAATTATTATTTCATAGAATTCAGACTCCATTGAACTTCCTGTAATTGTTGAAAGGGCATCACGTTTTCTCAACAACAGATCCCAGCAGATCTACAGCAAACTGACTTTAGGACCAACAGCAAATATCATGGAGGAATGGATGGCTGTGAGCCATTCTTCCCCCACATATCTTCATATATGCTAACTCATTCTCCATCACTGGCTGCCTGTTCTGATGCACCCCCAAATAGTACAATTGGGGGGGCAGGGGGTAGGGACCGCAATTTAGTAGAAATTACCCCAAAAATATAGGATAAAAATTAGTTAAGAGCAAAGCCAAGCAGCCAATGAGAGGTGAGTTTGTTGGAGAATGACTCCCAGAAAGAGCAGAAAACTGCTGGAGAATATGAAATTGTAGATTGCAGGAAGCGAACGTGATTTGGGGTCTAGAACCCTCACTTTAATAACTGCATCCTTTATTTGTTCTTTTGAAAATATTTTGATCATTTATTATCTCTCCCCTCAATTCCTGACTATTATTTCACAAGTTCAGATAGATGGTTGGATGGATGGATGGATGTATAAATATAAATGACAGAGAAACATAGAGAAAATACCAGCAGGTAATTCTTTTCCCAGCAGCAATCTTTTACTTTTTTATACCCCCCACCCCTCCTTTAGCTATAAATAGTGATCCTTCTTCTCCCGTTTTCAAAAATGCCCCCACTTGGTCTATGCGTGCAAGAAACCATAAATAGTCAGTTCTTTCAAAAACACAGGCAACAACCCTATAATGAGACTTACACTCCCTTACATCTTTCCCTGGTGAAAGATTATTGCATTTCTTAAGTGCTAATGTGGTAGTGATGATGGGGAGATACTAGAAGCAATCTAGACTTATTCCTGATACTTTGGGCAGCTCCTGGTACATCAGCATACCAGCTCGTTCCTGCCCTCCTTGCCCGTTTCCTACACCTGTTAAATGTGGCCTAGCCAGAACTCTTTCTTTAGCTGTCCTGATTTCCAGCTATACTCTCAAGCAACTCTAATGGGGAGATGATGGAGGCAAGATCCAATTTCT
>NW_015387342.1:286706-362135 GCF_001527695.2 Protobothrops mucrosquamatus | reverse complement strand
CTCTCTCTCTCTCTCTCTCTCTCTCTCTCTCTCTCTCTCTCTCTCTCTCTCTCTCTCTCTCTCCAATCATGCCCAACTTTCAGAGATTTTATAGACTAGGGTAGCCATACTCACCTTCATGTTTCGCCTTGTGGGGCTTACCAATTACACCCTGCCAAAAAAGCAAATGGCTGTGTCACAGCAATCTTACAAAACTTGATTTACATTCCCTGCAAAGCAACGTTCTATTCTTTCCAGGGTAACAAAACATCTCGAAAGGTGCTAAGAGGCTTACACTGAACTAGGAAAGGGACAAAGAGATCATACGTGGTTTTAGTAAGGTCTATCTTGAAAAGCTTTCCATTTTCTTTGTAAGAATAGCAGTATAAAGTATTTACATATTTTCTATCCTATCTTTTTTTTACAAGCTGTCTGCTTTTTACTAAATGTTCCACGTTATTTTTGTTTAGTTTTTCTTCTAACTTGCAGGGAGCCCTCATTTATCAACTGCCTCATTCAGCAATCATTCAAAATTATGGCAGCACTGAAAAGTAGGCTTACAATCAGTCCTTCAATTTGCAACTATTGCAGTGTCCCCATGGTCACATAATCATAATTAGGGTGTTTCACAACCAACATACATTTATGGCAATCACAGCATCTCACAGTCATGATTGTTATTTGTGACCTTCCCAGATGGCTTCCAACAAGAAAAGTCAATGTGGAAACCAGCAATTTATATTGGTAAATCTGGACAACATAAGGGTCATTTTATCATACTTGATGGACTTGTAAAAAAAACATACAAATTTGGGGTTCAGATACATACAGTGATACAAAGAATTCCAAAAAACAAGATTTAACTGAAAGCAG
The DNA here is from genome assembly GCF_001527695.2 of Protobothrops mucrosquamatus. Lineage (NCBI taxonomy): Eukaryota > Metazoa > Chordata > Lepidosauria > Squamata > Viperidae > Protobothrops > Protobothrops mucrosquamatus. The sequence continues at coordinate 361,283 of NW_015387342.1, read as the reverse complement.
AACATTTTTCTTGGGATTAATGGTCAGACAACTTGAAAAAAGCCATGGAAGATTATTTTTATATATGAGTTTTGCTGTGAGACCACCATATGTGCAAAAATTGAAAGATTCTGAAACAACCTCAAATGGAGGAATGGTTGGTAAAGATGATGGAATTAGCAGAGATGGCAAAATTAACTCATTTGTTTAGAGAAAGATCAACTACTACATTTATTAGTGACTAGAAATCCCTTATGGACTTTTTGCTGAAAAAATAAAAAAAATGAACTGATGATTTATGGATTTGTTGATTAGAAAAGTAGAATATGAAAAAAGGAAACTTTGATGTAATCATATTTATAAATGTAATATATTTAGGGTTGCCAGGTGTCCACTGTTTGAGTGGACAGTCCACTTTTTTCACATTATGTTCACTATTTTTTTTCACAAAATAGTGGACATTTTTTTTATTCAAAAGCTTTATGATGAAATGGTACGTAATCTAAAGCTGTACAGTCTACTTTTTTTACTATTTAACCCCCCCCCCCCGCTTGTCCGCTATTTTTTGGAAGCAGACCTGGCAACCCTAAATATATTCAGCATGATCATGTGATGTTTCACTTAACAATCACGCCATTTAGCAATGGAGCTGCAGGTCCCAATTGCAGTCGGTAAGTGAGAACTGCCTATATTTTACAATTCATTTGCAGCCACCCTTTTATTTCAAGACAAGCATGCAACCACCTAGAAACTGCAACTGGTTCAAGATGCAGCAGTGCACATGGTAATGGAGGCCGCTGGTTATATACAGGTAACACCTCTGTTGCATGAGCTGCACTGGCTTCTGCATTCTTTCTGAATGCAATTCAAGGTGCTGGTCATCATCTTTAAAGTCCTGTATGGCACACAGCCAGGTTATCTGAGAGATCACCTTTCCCTGAGAACCTCTACCTTTCCTAACTGGTCAGAGTGGGCATGCTGCTAGTCCCTTGCACTAAATATTTGATGGGACCTAGGAAGCCTTTTCCATGGCAGCCCCTGTGCTAATGGAACCCCCTTCTCCCTAACTTTCCATAAAACTCTGAAGATCTGTCTTTTCTCCCAAGAGACTGTATAACTTGGCACCAGGTTTTCAGTGTTTTTAACATGCTTAGTTTTATAGTTGTTTATAGTTTTACACTTTTATTATGGTTTTTATATTGTTGGGAGCCACCCAGAGTTGATTATAAGATGAGCGGCTATATAATTTTTTTTAAATAAACAAATATCGTGCGCTTACAAAATCTTACAACTGTCTGCAAATTTTAATATAGTAAGTATATATGGAAGGTTATAACAGCTGTCTCTGTAAGCTGTTTTTTCAGCTGCCTTCCATAACAGAGACACGTACAATTTCCATCCCTGTCAGTTAGAGAAAGCTGCTATCTCATTACCAGAAACTACACATTTCCCATTCTTGCTAGACACTGTTTTCAGACTCCAGCTGAAGACAAGAACTTCATCAGAAGAGAGCTGGAAAGAAGCAACCAGGACCATAGTAAAATAACTTATGACTTAATGTAATGGTATGAGGGAATGACCTTGGGAGTTGCAGGGTCCTATTCCTTCTGCTGCAGAAAGAATGAGAATGTGCAAAAGTCTCAGAAGAGATTTTCCTTATTTTCTTGGAGAATAAAACCAAGAGGGGAAGAAATGTACTTTCAGACTTGCAAGATTCTACTAATATAACCTTACAATAAGGACAGAGCTAATATTCCTGGATGTGCTTGTTGTTTGTACTACCTCACAAGACTGACACTTATGGAGAGAAGAGAACATGCTAGCTTTTACTGAAATGGAACCACCACCCACCACTAATTTCTATTATTTAATTCCATCCTGTATATAACACATGAGAAGGTTAATGGCCTTTTTGCCGCAGGAGTTCTTTTTCTGCTACTTTTCAAATTGCACAGAGAAATCACCTTTGCTGAAGGAAAAACACACACATACCTATTATGTCTCTTTAAAAGCTCACAAAAGAGTACAGCAACATTGTGCAGGAGGAAATAGCCTTGTGAAAGTTTTCCAATTCTTATTTGGAATTTAGTATGTGTGGGGGTGGTTTTATTTTGGAGGAAAAGTTACCATTTTAAAAGTCAACATGAATGCTCCCATGGGAACAATTAAGAGCAGTGCTACTTGACCTCTGGAGTCCAAAATATAAATGCAAATGTTTAAAAATCTTCCATCTTTTAGGAAAATGGGGTAGCCATGAGGAAGGGATAGGAATGTGCTGTTAACTGTCCCTGGTGATATGGCAACAAATCCACACAGCTTCCACACATTTTTAAACAGGATCCCTAACAGTAATAAACATATATAAGGATGGTCCACAAATGCCATTGAACACAATAGATTATTTGAGTGCTGAGGAAATCAATTGTTTTAAATAATGGATATTTTTCTCCCACAAGACAAACGAATAACAATGAAGCATATCTCATGTCACAAAACAATAGACAGAAAAAAGCCTCCCGAGACTCACAAATCCCAGTCTTGTGCTTGAGTCACTAAACTTGAGGGCAAGTCTCAGGAACAGGTCCGAAATATTCTGATGCCTATAAGCTGGAATAGGACACAGCTCTGCATCACATTCTTCCTGATTCTAGACCTTGCCTCACTCCTTTTCCATTCTGTCTCCATTCTGTCTCCCCATATAGACAAATACCTTATATGTGAAGGTTGAGAGTTGAGCATAAATACTAATAGAATGAAACAAATATGAAATTTGATGTTCTGGAATCTCACCAAGAATAAATCCCCTGGATTCAAAATCACAAATAGCAGGAGAAGCAGCAATTGTGCTGTCATAGTGGTGTTCAGGGACGGATGAAATAGAGAGGTTTTGTGCACTGCTTTTGACAGAACAAACAGTTCCTGATCAATACATCTGAAAGCAAAGGTCTTTGTGTTAGGTATACTCAGCAGGATGGAGATTGCACCATGGGGATAAACACCGAATCATAACAGGCGGCTAGAAGCCAAAATAAAAAAGATTTAGTGTAAGTCCCCAGTGGGACCATGAATATTATTTATGTGTCCCAGGCACTCTTCTATCAGCAGAAAATTGGCAATAATGCCATGTTGGGGGGATCCCAGCTACACCTGTATAAAAGATGCAGAGAAACTTTAAAGGTGTATGTTTTCAGCGGGGGAAGCTTTCTTCTAGCACTAGCACTGATGATGTTACCTTGTTTGGGTAATGAAATATCTGCAAAAGACAACAAAGTTCAGAGAGCATCAAGGATCCTCATTTCAACCCTGATCTACAAATATTCTACTTCATTAGAAGCTTTCTTCTGACCTTTCAGTTACTGAAGAGGCCTACTGGGGTCCAGGTTCTGATGATGAAAGTTGTTGCCCACATCTCCCTGCCATGTTACCACATCTACCCATAAACCACCCACAGGTTCCTCCTCTGTGGCTATTAAAAGCTCAATGGAAATAAATGTGGAGTCCGTATGGGAGGAAAGTCTTTTTGCCAAAGCCAGGGTCCAAATCACACTCTCTTCTGCTTCCTTCCTCCCAGAACATGTTGTTGTTAATTGCAAAGTCATGTCCGACCCATCGCGACCCCATGGACAACGTTCCTCCAGGTCTTCCTGTCCTCTACCATCTCCTGGAGTCCATTTAAGTTCACGCCTACTGCTTCAGTGACTCCATCCAGCCACCTCATTCTCTGTCGTCCCCTTCTTCTATTGCCCTCAATCTTTCCCAGCATTAGGCCCTTCTCCAGTGAGTCCTTCCTTCTCATTAGGTGGCCAAAGTATTTGAGCTTTAACTTTAGGATCTGGCCTTCTAAAGAGCAGTCAGGGTTGATCTCTTCTAGGAGTGCCTTGACAAAGCATTCTGAGGACAAAAACAGACATCCCCAATACTTTCAACAGTTACCAAATTGGTATTGGATTTTCAGCTACCAGTCAAATTTCACATACCTCTTTTGTACAAAAATAAACAGCAGCCATGTGGAATCTGACAGATTTACTCTTGTTCTGCTTGTTTTGGATACAAATGATGGTGTTGCAGTCAGAGAATAAAGATTCTAGCTCATAAGGGTTTTCTATCAAACAACATAAGTTTGTTTCTTATAATAAGAGCTGCCTCATGAGGGTCTTGGTCTCCATTACTGTTGGGATAGTCAGCCTCACCTAATATACCATAAGTATTTATGACCATGAACATGTGGACAAGCCTGTGGTTCTTGTGTTTGTCCTGACCATAATGAGAAATTTTCTGATCATAATATTGACTTCCTGGAGGCCTTCCTTTTTATATAAGTTTTATTCATTTTTTTAAAAATTACAATCTTTGAACTTAGTAAACAACATGTTGTCTGGGTTCACATATTTAACATTAACTTCTTCAATATAAAATCTATTCAATACTGCACAATCCAGTATTTTTTCCTTGATCTTCCTTTCTTCCCCATATTTTTTCCATTTCCCCCCTCATTAGACAATTACAATTCTTGGTACTATTGATGTATACAAAATTAGATATAGACATTTTCATTGTATTTTACTAATATTTTACAAATAACAATAATATCGATTCAAAAGTCAATATCCTGTTTTTCATGCTCTTGTTAAAGTTTGATTTCCCATCAATATTTAAAGTATTTTTGTCATTTATGATTTTCTCAATATTATTTACATTTATATAGTTAAATTTTATTCATACCAATCCTCCTCTTATTTTCAAATTTCCCATATCAAAAGAAGAAGAAAAATGCTATTTTAATTCTAAATCATATCTTCCATTCTAAAAAAACTGGTTATATCTAAGGGTCATAAATTCTTTTAATCATTTCAAACAGGTATATTAAACAGATATACCCTCTGATAGATCATATCCTCTGGGTTTTTTTTAATCTAACTCTCACTTTCTTTCTTTGCCAAGTAGCTTTCCAGGCCAAGGCAATTAAATCACCCCAAAATTTTCTTTCTATTTTTGTGAAAGTTGCTTGGCATGAGGAAGACAATATAGGTAGAGTATTTTGGGGGGGAAACTCCACCCATCCATTTTCTAGAATCTTCTTCCTTGTTCTCAGGTGTATTTTAGACAAAAGGAGTAAGGGGTCTTTTGTATTTTCATTGTTATAGGTAGGTCTTGCAGTATTTTATTTGTATATGGCAGTCCATATTTCCCTTCTCCTATCTCCTCCATCTCTAGGTCCATTTCTTCTGCTTCATCCTCTGTTTCTGGTTTATTTGTTCATACTTTGTAGTCGTTATCTGGGAACTTTGAAGTTGTAGCTTCAATTTGGAGATTTAGTCATTTATATCATCTAGGTTATTTTTAGTCTCATTATGATTTCTTTTTCTGTCCTCTTTGTGTGCAACAATTGTTTGATGAATTAGCTGTAGCATGGAGAATATTTCCTTCTGAAAGGTATTTGTTTTTTCTTGAGGCATCATTCCTAGAAATCCTCTAGTGTCACCAGTCTCAGTAAGAGTGGAACAAAGTTTCCTCTTGTTTGCTAGTCTTTACAGTAGTCTTTATAATCCAGTCCTAATGGTAGTATTTTATAATAATCCTTTGTCTCAAGTATCCTGAAAATTATCAGTCTGGCAAGGTTGTAATTCACAATGTTCCAAGTGTTCAAAATGTTCAACCTCCCTGCAGCCAGACTATTCAAAAGTCAATGTTTTCTTTCTCTTCCACTTGCTCTTGAGATTAAAAGTCCAAGGTCAGTGGGTATTTATAGTCCAAGAAGGTCAGGATAATAAATATGCCAAAATATTTTCCTTTATTGCCAGATGTTCTCCCTTCAGTTGAAAGTCACCAAGCAGCCAAGGGGCTAGTTATAGTGCTGTACTCAAATCCACTACTAGATGTCAATCAAAGTCCATTTTCCACTCTTAAAACAAAGGGTTGATTTCTTATATTTCACCTGAATCGTTTTTTTCCAAAGAGAAAATCTTAACAATTATCTCAGTTCTCAAATTTATCAAAACTGTAGTTTTGTATTACTTTCACTTCAGTATTGTGTATTTCTGTCCTCCATAAAAAATTTAAAATGCCGCTTCCGTTCACATCCAGAGGTTTTTAGCTTCTTGGGAGCCTTTCCCAGGAAATTCAGTTGCAAAATAGTAAAGAAAGGATCAATTTTCTCACCCACTTCCAAACATGCTGTTTACAATTAAAGCTTTTGTTCTGTTGTCAGCAGCTAATGGCCAGCTGCAGAGGTGTGGTCGGTCTTTCGCCTGCCAGTTTAGAGGGTTTTCCTTAGATCAGATGGAAAGACCACTGTCTCTCTGTGATCAACAAGGCACCCCTCCTTCTTCATCGCCTCTTCGGGGCGACTTTAGGCCCTTTTCAGGGCCCCCAGCAGGGCGAAATCAGGCACTGAAGGCAGAGCCCTGCCTTCCTGCATCCGTTTTACCGCAATGCAAAACCGGAAATCTTGAGGTTTTCCTTTTTGATTGAAAGACAATCTAGATCAGTGATGGCAAACCTTTTAGACACCGAGTGCCCAAACTGCAACCCCAAACCCACTTATGCATCGTCGGGTGCCGGATGGGTGTGGCCCATTAGGTGGGTGTGGCCTATTGGGTGGGCATGGCTGTGGTGGTAACAGCAGACTGGGTGGGACTAAAAAGTTCAATCAATCAATTCTAACTTTGCAAGATCTTTTTTTTTCCCACGAGAAGTTGAAATTGACTGATTGATTGAACCTTTTTTTTTTTGTACACGGCAGCGAAGGCCTAAAGTGGAAAGGTTTTATAAAACCCAGCTGAAGGCCTAGGACTGGGGCGATGGCGCGCATGCCCACAGAGAGGGCTCCGAGTGCCGCCTCTGGCACCCGTGCCATAGGTTCGCCACCACTGATCTAGATAGAATAGTCTTGCGTGTGAGTTTCAAAATTAGCCAATCCAGTGTATCTTGTGCCTCATTAGATTTGTAAATGTTCTCCATATATTTCCTAGTGAATTTTATAAAAATTCATTCATGAATCTAATTTTATGCTGCAATTTTGCACATCTTTTATTGGAAGTAAGTACCGTGGCATTGATGGAACTTTTCATTCTGTATAGCCATGTATTGGAATCTACCTATATACAAATGTATCTATTGCATAACTGACTATAATTCATGGTGCATGGAAGAGAGCAGTATCCTGCCTTGAGCAAAAAGATTGGAAACTCCATGGAGGTACAGCTGGAGCATCTGGATTGGATGTGCCTCATGGACTGCTTTCCACAAACAGAATATGTGCCAGTGTGCATTTAATTTAGTTGTGCTTTTCCATGGCCAAAGCATATGCTGGGAAGGTATTCATTCTTATTGTGTTTTTTAGTTTATTGAACTGACTAGTGACTATGTTTAGATGGGGCATTTCTCCTAGAGCTGCTAACATTTGGGCCATTTGGATAAAGAGACATTTGAAAGATGGCCGTGTTACATCTGTGGAGAAGACAATGGGAAAATTGCAAAGACAGCCAATTAGGTCTAGTGTTTAAAGTACCAGGCTAGAAACCAGGAGACCATGAGTTCTAGTCCTACCATAAAAGCCAGGAAGATGATTTTGGGCCAGTCACTCTCCCTTAATCCAACTCACCTCATGGGGTTGTTGTTGTGGGGAAAATAGGAGGAAGAAGGTGTGCATTCAAATTCTTGAAGAGCATTCAGAAGTTACAGGTGGATATAGAGTGTGGCGGTGCAGGCAGTTCTTGGGGCCCCTAGAATGGCCCATGTTACATCACTGCTTCGTGAGCTGCAGTGATTGCCGATCTGCTTCCAGATACAATTCAAAGTGTTGGCTATCATTCAAAGTTCTGCATGGCATGGGTCCAGGCTATTTGTAAGAATAATAAAGGCAGAATGCCAATAAACAAATAAAATAAATAGAAATAAGTAAGAAACTGGCTCCGTAGACATGGCACAGAGCATGGCGGTGTCTGCTGATTTTTTAAAAAAATGTTATGTCAGGCATGGAAGTTGAGTTTGGACTTTTGAATCTAACTAATTTCAGTGAAATCGTTAGCTTTATTTATGGAGGGATCTCACAAATTCATTCATCATTTTAAAGGTTGCAATGTCATAAGGCTTGAGGAGTAGTGCCTGGGCATCTTCATAAGAGTCAGACTCTGCAAGATGTTTTTATGTTTTGGCACAATCAAATGGGGCTGTCTGCAGAACCCATGCAACTACCTAATGAAGGAGTGTGCAATTTTGTTAGAGCTGGAGATGTTATCTAGCTAGTTCAGTCAGATTCATATAAGAATGAGATGTCACTGTTTATAGACACTAGTTACAATTTAGAACTAATCCAGAAATATTTTTTTCACCCTGCCTGGAGAAACTGATAGATTTATTGTCCAGGCATAGGAGGAATAAAAACGTGAACCACAATCTGACAGGATCAGGTTTTGCATAAGTGGAATCGCATACCAGGCTTTCTATTATTATTATTATTATTATTATTATTATTATTATTGTTGTTGTTGTTGTTGTTGTTGTTGTTTTTGTTGTTTTTGTTGTTGTTGTTATTGATCATCGCACAGTCAGCCAGATGTTCAGAGTGGATCTGACATTTTTGTCTACCTATCGAGCCCTTACCAAGGACCTGGGATAGGCAGATGTGGATGTTTGATGGTATTACAGATATTGTCGCAGGACGGAAACAGTTCCTAGTAAGGCCGCCTTTTGCAATTGACTAATGGCAAATTTACCAATGCCAATGGTGTTCAAGTGGTGCTCCAGTTGTTTTGGGATTGCACCTAAGGCACCTATTACTATTGGTACTATCCTTGCTTGCCTTTGCCACAGTCATTCTATTTCTATTTGTAGGTCTTTGTATTTTGTTATCTTCTCCAGTTCTTTCTCGTCTATTCTGCTGTCTCCAAGCACTGCCATATACATCATTATTATTATTGTTATTGTTGTTGTTATTGTTGTTGTTGTTGTTGTTATTATTATTATTAGTATTATTATTATTATTATTATTATTATTATTATTATTATTATTATTATTATATAATCTATCTATCATCTATCTATATCTATCAAAGTTGTATGCCACCTGATTCCCAATTCTGGGTGGCTCACAACAACCCAAAACAAGGGAATTATAGTAAAACCAATTAAAAGGAAGAAAGAGAAAAACTGACAAAAACAACAGACTGGATGGAAATGAAGGAAAGGGTCTTACTCTCCTTGACAGCTGATAGCTGATTTGTTTAGGCAGAAGGAGAAAAATATAGCTTTTTTTGGTTTAGAGTTAATTGTATTGAAAATAGTGGGACGTAAAGCACTAATGAACCATTTAACTTCTATCAATTCATTTTTAATAGACCTTGACATGTATTTTACTATAGATTTATTTTTTCAGTTTTTTTATGAGTGCTCTACTTAATTCAGTAAAGCATTGGACACAAAAGCATTAACTAAATAACTGTATTGCTGTAAGTTTAGGATTACAGTAAATGCCTCTGATCTAGCAACACATCTACTACTAGTACATTGGTAATATTTTAAATAGAAAGGAAAATAAAGGGAAAAATCATTATCTGTAAAGACCAACCACATTCAGGAAGGATATCAAGTTATTTCTCCTTATGTCTTCAGTTTTCTGAATAAAGCAACTGGAACTAAAATTTCTATCAGTTCCTTATTAAGAAATGACATTCAGCTGAAAGAAAAATCTTTATATGGAATATTGTTTTTCTGTTTTACTTTCAAAGATGACTTCATTTCTCAAGGACTTCAATTTAGAGCAATTTTCAATTTGTGATAACAAGACAATGAGAAAGGTCAATCCTTTTTTAAATGTTAGGGGTTTGTGATACTCAGAAGAATTATTCTCTTACGGTTGCTATGATTCATCTTGCTATGTTGAAATAATCCAGTTTCTTTAAAAGTCCTAAATACTTTTGTATTTCTCATTTTAAAGGGTCAACATGATGAATCATTATCAGAACCTATTATTGCCTAATTTAGTTAATACCTCTGATTTGGGTTTTTGTGTAGGAAGCTGGGGGCTACACTCCCCCAAAGTTGGGAGAGGACAGAAAAAAATATTTCATTTCATTTGAATTTAAATTAATATGATACAACTGATACGATTATTGGATACATGAGATTAATGTTCCTTTTCTGCTCCATTACAAAGAATTACAGTTTGATCATAACTTTTAGATCAGCTCTGAGAACTACATCCAAGAATTTTAAAAATTACTCTGAAGTTCTGTATTTTAGCGTCCTTAATGGATGTGTCCCATTTGTACTATCCAGAAGGTGCTGTTGAAGAAGTAGATCTATTTGTATATCATAACCATATAAATCTCACATTATAAGAAGTCTGTATCAAAGTCTTTTTTAAACATTAATGAACAATGCTGGTTATGTGTAGCCTTCTTAACATTCGCAAATGGAAAGCTTTATATTTTCTCCAGGTCTTCTTCCCCAAATGGATATTGATTAAGATTCTGTGAAAGACCTGGTTTGGACAGGTGTCCAGATTTGGCAGTGGTAAGAACTGAAGAAACCATGGTATGCCAGTGTAACCAGGACCCCTTTAATGGGGCCTTTTAATCAAGTAGTGGAGAGGAATATCTTTTATATCTTATATGCTGTTGTAGCTCTTGATGCTTCAATTGTTAGGTTGGGAAACGTATTGGAGACAATCACATGTAATAAATTAATCCATATCCTTCAACATATTTCCAAAGCTGATTTGTACAGATTACTTATTTATCTCCCAATCTTCTGGACCTTGAGCCAAAATGTTGCACAATTATATAAATATAAAGTAATAGTCCCAATAGTTACAATGCTTCCAGTCTTGATTAACATGATAAACTTTCCTTGCCTCATATTATCCCTGAACTCTGAGTCTTGCCTGCCAAAGTTTCTCCTTGCCAAGCTTTTGTTAACCATAGTCTGTTAAATAAATTATAGTGGCTGAATTCACACACTTTACAAAGCTATAAAATCATAGTTTACAAAGCATAATGCTAACTTGAACAGTACAGTAAGCCCAAACCAAATTATGTTATGGTTCAGCACAATACATGAAATCCAATTAGAGTCACAATTGCTTCCCAAACCATTATTTTCCAGATGTGATCTGTATTAGGATGAAAGAACTAGGCTGCAATCACCTTCTGGTAGTTAGATGGGAGCAAAAGGGAACAGTTCTAAGATTGTTGCAACACAAATCTGATAGCTCTCGTCTGGATTCCTGATTTATTTTTTATTTTCTGTCCTCTTCTTTAGGCCAGCCTTTGCTCCCATTGCTTTACACTGACTGTTCTTGGGCTACAGTTCTTACCTGATCTTTAAAGAACATTCTAATCTACTCTTCAACCTGATGACCAACCAGCATTGTCCATTGGAGCGCAGTTTGGGACAGTGGGAATTATAGAACAAACACTATGGTGAATACAAGGTGGGAGATACAGTTTTATCCATTCCTCTATATCTTAACTTAGACAAGGCCATGATATAGGCTGGGCTAGTGATGCATCATGCCAGTCAAGGCAAGCATTAAATAAATCAATAACTCATAGATAAAATTTCTCTTTCCCTCTTTCTCTCAATCTGTCTCTTTGGCAAAAAGAAGCTTATAACTTAGGTTACAGTAGTATCCAGGGGAAGATACCACTTTCACCTAGATCTCAGAAAAAAGCCATAGGCAAAATTCAATCTGTAAGGATTATGTTCCTCCTAGGGCACTCCCCTGTGCTATTAGCAATCTCACCTGGCTCCATAAGATTTTGACTGACTGTGCCACAGCATGGTAGCTTCCAATGGGCAGGCTTCATGTTAAAATAGTATACCAGGGGGTCAAGAGCACTGTTGATACTAGCAAGGGCCATAGCTGCACGCTGGGCTGAGCAAGTGAAGTGCAGCAATCCTGGAGCTGAAAGAACGCCAATACGGCCCAGGGCGTGTAGCACATGGATGGTATGAAAAGGGAGGAAACAGAAGGTGAGCAGGCTCGTCACCATCAGGAGGGTTTGAAGGGAATGCCTACGCAATGAAGATGCCTGCATTGTCCCATGGCCCAGATTCATAATTCGGTGGGCAATCACAATAGAACAGATAATGATAGTAAGGAAAGGCAGGAAGAAGCCCAGGGCTGAGGAAGATAGGATCATGGCTGCCAGACTTCCACTCCAGACTTGGGCTGGGAAGTTTTCCATGCAGGCGGTGTTTCCGTTGGAGAAGAGATGAGTCACGGTGCTCTTGGAGAAGAAGATCAGCAACCCAATCCCTACCAAAGACCAGATAGCTATGGAGAGCAGCACACGATACAGAGGCCATTTGAGGCGCAGGTAGAGGACAGGATGGAGGACAGCCACATAACGCTCCAGGCAGATGCAGGCCAGGAAAAGGGTGCAGCTGAACATGTTGGCCAGGAAGAGGGCATTGGTGGCCTTGCACAGGCCTTCTCCAAAGGGCCAGTCATTGTGCCTGGCATGATACACTGCCTGTAATGGCAGCGACAGGGCAAAGAGCAGGTCAATGATAATCAGGTTGTAGATGAAGATCATGATGGGTGGAGCCTGAGCTCGGTAGACCCAGGAGCTCCATAAGGCCACACCATTGGAGGCTAGGCTCAGGATGCAAACCAGGCTGTAAATGATAGGCAGCAATAAGTGCTGGAATGATGCTTCAGCAACACACTGCAAATGTGCTGAGTTGTTAGGGAAAGAGCCTGGCACTTCCCTCCAAGGGAAGGACTCCCCTGATGCATCTGTGCCATTCCTCCACATCTGCAAAACAAAAATAAGACTTGCATGTTAGATTAACCCAGAGTGCAAGAAACACCAATCACAGCAGGCTTAATGTGAAGTGGAAACTCTGAGCATGGAGTGTTTCCATTGCTTTGCTGGCTGCATGCAGCTGCAAGGGCAGAAATAGGGGTGGAGAAAGGTTGGACTGTCTACATTTTTTCTGGTTTCTTTCTAAGGGCCTATCTGCTTGGCCTGGTGCAAAGATGCCCCCTGACTGTTTCTGAAGAACACGAATGCACAGCATCTTTCTCAAACTTGTTTCCTGGCCCACCACAGAAGCAGCCTTGTTCTGTTTTTCTCTCTCCACTTCAAAAGGGGTGTTTTTCAACTTGCACTAGCACAAGCCATGCCAAGTGGTCAGTCTAAAGCCGATTACTCTGAGAAAAGTGTAGGGTTAGGGCCTGTCCTGGTCCTAATTGCCCAGAGGCTACTGTGGACATGGCACCCTATCTGGCCACTCATTTTCAGCAGCAGGAGAGTCAGGGCTGTCCCATTGGACCAAAAAGCCACCTCACTCACTTCTTTCCCCAGCCTATGGGTAGCACATGAAACAGGGGAAGAAAGAGAGGGGGCATTTCTGCCAGCAACAAAAAGACCCACTTCTACCCATGGAGTAGCTGAAGGGATGCTACCTGTAATGTATTGGCCACAACTGTTTTAAATCGCTTGCTTAATGTCTGACCTACATTGCTGTATTGTTTAACAGTTGCTGTTACTGAAAGCCAGACTGGCTGTCTCCAAGCTGATAATGAGGTTTAGGGTGGGAAACTGTTATTTTAAACCTATTGGTTGCCACCTAAAGGCTAACTATATAAATAGCTGTTCAGCAGCCTTTAGGGCTGCTTCTGTTCTGAGTTAATAAACTTGTTTGCTGTTTCAACACTCTGCCTCATTCAATGCCTGAAGAACCGAAGATATAACACTACCCCTGCTTCCACTCCCCCAAAAGTCGATGAAAGGGGCCCTTCAGTCCACAATCCTTTCATAATGCCATGGCAACTTTCCCACAGGGGTGCCTGCAAAAAAGCTGCAGCTGGAAGCCTCTCACCGGAGCTTTGGGTAGCTCTACTATCAGGTTGCAGATGCAGGGTCACTTCAGACGCACTGAGAAAGCAGCTATTTAGTTGCCAGTCCACGGAGAGGTGGGGGTCTACGTAGTGCAAGGGGCAGCAAAAGGAAAAAACCCTCCTTCCCTCCCTTTTCTTTACCTGCCCCTCTGATTGGCAGGAGAAGTAGAGGAGAAGGGGCTCATTCACTGCCAGTTCCCCAACCTAGACTAATTGCCCTATGGCAAAGTTTCTCAACCTCAGCAATTTTAAGCATGCTGGCTGGGAATTCTTAAGGCTGAGAAACACTGTCCTATGAGATTGGAGACCTTGCAGCAGAATTCCCGTAGTAGATCTTCTGCTGCCAGAAATCGGCATCAAAGGAGGCATATCCCACCCACTTCTCTTCTCCCTCTTCCACTTGTGCTGCAGACAGACCCTCTCCTCTGCTACCTTGCTAGGGCAAAATAGGCATCCGTCATGCAATCAGCCCTTCTTCAAACCAGTATGGTTTTCTGCTGTCTCTCGCCTTGAATAATAACACTTTGGTGTGGTGGAACATTTAATGTTTTCTTTTCATCATCAACTGAAGGAAGCAATTCGTATCAACTATTCAGCTATTCATCCCTTCTGCCACAAGTTAGGGGCAGGCATGGGCCAATAAACGGTTTCAGTTCTGGCACAGAATTTACTAACCTTGGCAACATCCAAAGTGGGTGTCAAATCTAGAATTCTGAGGAAGAGCGATTCTTGATGGCGGGATTCTGGGAATTGAACTTTTCCTGATCTTGAAGATGCTCAGGTTGCCGTGGGAAAAATCCTCATGCTTTCCAGTCCATCTTCCTCTTTTTACAATCTCCTTCAATAGGCACAAAATTGCACTTTATGTCCAGGAGGACAGGATATTGCAAACTAGTAGAAAAGGGCATATTTTCCCCTCCTACGTGATGTATGTTCTCCTTGATTGACATGATTCTAAGAAAACTGCATATCTCAAGGATTCATAAGATGAGAGAAATATTTTATTTAGCTGGTTGTGTTATAAAGCAAGCTTCAGAACTGGGTGCTGGGGGAAGCATCTGTTTCATTTAGTCCTGCTGCCAGCTTCCCTCCCCCACAAGTACTTTTGACAGCTCATTTCCTCTCTGTTTTCTACACTTCCCGCTGAAGTTTCCCATGCCCCTAACTTCTCTCATGAAAGGAAGCCCTCACCATACCCCTGAGAAATTAGCTGGCTGAGAGAGATTGCAACATTTCTTACTCAAAGATGAGTATCAGTCTAGCATCTTTTAATTTTTTTTTCTTGCATATGCTGTATTATTTATTAAGCTAAACCACACTAAAATGCCATTTGCAAATTAAAGGCAGAGCATTCTGTAACTAATATAGGAATGCCTTAGAAAGCGGGAGCGAGTTGCCATATTCCTTCCCACATTAATTAGCATATAATTTTCTTTTTATCTTTCTTTCCAATATCCCTAAGGATTTGTTTAAGAAGGTATACAGTTTTATTAAGAATGGTATCAATTTTAGACACTGATTTTCTTGGATTATCTAATATATGTATAGATTTAATTTTCTGATGCCTATTTTACTTAGCGAGTCAACTACAGAGTAAAAAGACCACAAAGAATGAGAACCCTGCATTTTTCCTATTATTTTTTTCAATTAATGGTTTACTTCCAATGTAGGACTCTTTGAAATTAGTATAAATTTCTACCTTGCAGTTTTATTTTATTTTTTGTACTATTCCCGTAAGAAATGTATCTAGCAGATTGAGAGAACAGAAATGCCATCATCATTAAAATTTTATTCTCCCAGTTCCAGACCAAGAGCAATTCAGAAACACATTATCAGTTGTAAATGTGTTCCATCTTTTAGGAGAACAAAAACAGATTTTATCCAAATTTATTTTAGGAGGTAAGCTATGTTCACATTTCACCCGCAAGGCAGAATAGTCAGAGGCTGCTAAAATGCATTAAATTGAAAGGCATCAAAATAATTTGAAAGGCAGATAAAAAGAAAAATTATATTGCCACCGTTACTCTGGCATTCTTGCTGCTACCTGCAGTATCCATACCTTCGGTGTTTCAGTGATCTAGAAGAGGCCTGCTCCTTTGCTGGCTCAAGGAACTTGGACAAGATGAAAATGGGTGGGAATTATTCTGAAACAACATTATAGGCACCTTATCACCCTATCCTGGTTTCCTGTTTCAAGGCTAGGCTGGCATAGTTTTTTAAGAACATTTGTGGTATTTACCATTGCTGAGACCAGGGCTTTTTTTGTCATAGAACGCCCAGAACAGAGTTCCGGCACCTTTTTGGGATGGAACCTTGTAGGGTAGGCAAGGCGGGTTGTATGACGTGTGTGAGTTCCGGCACCTTTTTTATTTTTTTTATTTTTTTACAAAAAAAGCACTGGCTGAGACCACAGGGTTACAAGATTCATTATAGGCAGTGGAAATAAAAGATATCCCGACTTCCAATTTCTGTGCCTATAAAACCGACGTTTCTTCAAGCATATTATATCTGCTCTTGGGAAAGCTGCAACATAATAGAAATTTGTTTCTTGATTTCTTGATTTATGTTTTCTGACCAATTGTATCAGAATTGCATCCTGATTTTCCTTGACGATACCAAAGGACATAGATTATATTCTCCCTCCTCATTTTTCTCACAACAACCCCATGAGGTAGGTTGGGCTGAGTGAAAATAACTAGCCAATCACCTAGTGCACTGCTGGGACTGAGAAAGTAGATCTCTTTCATTGTTGCATCACACATTCCCCTTCTTGTTTTATGCTTGAAGTTGTGTGAAGCTCATGAAACATTTCATATTCCTCGTTTCTCGTTCTTTCAGCAGAAAATCTTTAGAAAAATCCCACTGCTGCCATTCTGAGGTCTTGCAGTCTGCAAAAAACCCACACGCTGGGCTGGATATGGCCCAATGGCTGCAGGTTGCCTTCCCTGACTACAAGAACTCCTTCTCAATGGTCTCAATCCAGGCTAGAGCATTCTCAAGAGACCGCTCTCCAGCATCTGTTAAGAGACCTCCAGCTCACCCATCAAGTTTTTTTTTTAAACCACTGGTTTATTAATGAGTAAGAAGAGAATAAGGAGAATTCTTTTCAAGAATCCAAGGCTTTTTGTAAGTATTAGTAATTTGTACACACTGTGAATGGAGGGCTAAGTCTGAGATATAGCAATAACAATAGCACTTAGACTTATATACCACTTCATAGTGCTTTACAGCGCTCTCTAAGTTTCAGCATATTGCCCCCAACAATCTGGGTCCTCATTTTACCAACCTCGGAAGGATGGAAGGCTGAGTCAACCTTGAGCCAGTCAGGATGGAACTCCTGGAGTGAGCAGTGAGCTTGCAGTGCGGCATTCTAAGCACTGCGCCACCACATTATATGATGGCACCTTTTCCATGGCCCTCTAGGAAGGAGAACTAAACTCAGGATATTTGGTTCACATTTTACCTCTCTTACTCTTAGTCATTACTGTAAACTGTCACAGCATCTTTTCTGTCTGCTGTGAATTTGCTTTCTGCAGTTCTGTTTTGGGATGTTCTCAGAGAATTTGGACATCACAGATTTAATTCTCTCCCAGCTGCCACCATACAATGTTTACCTGGGCTTTACACATACATATACATACACACACACACACAATTTGTAACATTCTCTAAGGAGATGATGGACTATATCCAACACAGCTGAAATGAATACTGTAGGTTTAAATATGCCCCTTAGTTGGATTAAGCTTTATGATATGCTTTAATTACTGTGAGCTGCTTTTTTCTCAGTATATCATTTTGCTTCTATTATCCAGGTCTGTAGGCTGGAGTAGCAAAGGGGAAAAAATATGCAAACAAGATGCAGAAGGTTTCAGGTGGTGGGAAGGGGTGAAATTCCCCTCCTAGTGAAATTCCTAACCCTAACCCTAACTCCCCAGCCTTTCCTAAGCTGCCATTTTTTAATCGCAATTGTGTCTTTCTTATGGCTGAAATTTTGGGGCATTTTACTCCCAACAAAGCCACAATTTGAGAAGACTGGTATGCACAGTTGTGCTATTTTGTAAGTTCAGCTGTTTTCATGATTAGCAATGTCAGTGTGGTGCGATTGTTAAGCATGGACCAAGAAGGTCCAGAGTCAGATGCTCATTTAGTAAGACGCTCCTGGGTTACTTTGAACCAGCCTCTTGAGTTTAATCTACCTCACAGGGTTCTTCTGATGACAGAAGTTGAAGGCAAAATTGTATATGCTGGGGGAAAAAGTGCATGGGTTTCTGCAAGGTGGTGGGAGGAGGGACAAACACAACACCTGCGTGATGCTGTAACCATGCAAATGCTACCGCTTACACATATGTGTCAGATTAGGTGTGATTACATCATCATCCTGCGTACCACTATTTGGGGGTCAGTGTCAATGCTACAGAAGGCACTGAAAAGGTGGACTTTAAATATAATAAACAAACACTAACTCAGAAACAGAGTACAGGCAGTCCTTGGCCACCATTGAGCCCCAAATTTCCAATGCTAAGTGAGACAGTTGTTAAGTGAATTTTGCCCCATTTTACAACCTTTCTTCCCGCAGCTGTTAAGTGAATCACTGCAATTCGTAACATGGTTGTTAAGTGAATCTGGCTTTCCCATTGACTTTGCTTGTCAGAAGGCCGCAAAAGGTAATTACTTGACCCCGGGATGCTGTGACCATCATAAATAAGAGTCAGTTGCCAAGCGGCTGAATTTTGATTACGTGATCATGGGGATGCTGCAACCCCATGTGTGAAAAACTACCATAGGACACTTTTTCAGTGCTGTGGTAACTTTGAATGGTCATTAAACGAATTACTTGTACATCAAAGGGACCTCCTCCCAGTTAAAGGAGAATTGTATAATATTACCAGCCTTAAGCTACAACTGGGACAAGCTGTTGAGGTTTCACTGAAAGCTTTGATCTTAATGCATTTGGTCCAGCACTTTCATTCGGAGTCAAATATCTCTTCCCCAGCTGGACGGGGAGAGGGGTGTGCTTCCATTTTGCAATCCAGCTCCCAGCCATTTATCATCTCCTTCACACTTTCTTGCACCTCTGGGAAACTGTTATCTCCAGAGAAGAACATCCTATTTGTGCCACATCGGCCCTTCTGGGAGGCTTCTGATAAAACATAAAGAATAATGTTAAGCTTGTGGATGCAAAAAGGGGGGGGAAAGCAGAAATTGCTAACAGATGCTTACCCAGGAATTAAACTTCAGAGAAGACGGCAAGGAGTGGGGTTTCATCTCTCCCATTCAGTTGAAACTGCCTCCCCCCCCTCCCCGTGTCTTCCTTTCCTGGAGTGCCACCTGCTGCTCTAGATCTGTCACAGCAGGAGACAAATCCATCGGGTAACCAACCACTTTGGGTTGGTGAACACCCCTGGAAAGTTAAGAATATGTCACAACATGACTCTGTGGGGAAGACCGTCTTCTGTTTATAGGAGGACCATCGGAGGACCATCATACCCAACAACAAGGATACTCTCTATAACCTCCTCTTCTTCCAACCCAAGAGACTCTTTACTAACATGGTTGACTAGCATTCCATCTTTTTTAAAGGCGAAAATTTAAAAACACAGCCAAGGTAAAGCATATAGATACAACTGTCAGTCATCCCAGACTCTGACCGCAACTGAACATTTTGGGTTAAACCAGCCCCATTTATAATGCATGGACATCTAAATCAAAGGTTGACACAAAACATAAGCGACTGTATCTAAGACCTCTCCATTCAGATAACTCACATATGAGCCAAAGCTGTAAACAGTGTGGGAGATACAATCTGGATTCAGTCTCTGAACAAAGCCATGGTGGGACTTGTGATTTTAGCTATACAACCCAGTAAGCTAAAATCACAAGTCCCTCCGTGGCTGGGTTGTATGAATTCAACCTTTGTGTTTTATCCACTGTGTTTTATTGCAGGTATGCAAACTTATTTTGGCTTGAGCGACACACTAGAATTTGCAAAGCATGCTGAAGGTCTTTGTTCAAAAAATGTGTTAGGCCAAGGCCTATTTTAAGATTTTATTTCATTTCATCGCCTTTGAGTCAGTTTTTGACTCTTGGAAACTGGTAACTGGCCAAGTCCCTGCAATTTTCTTGGCAAGATTTTTGGAAGTGGTTTGCCATTACCCTCTTCCTAGGGCTGAGAGAGAGTGTGTCTGGTCCTAAGGCAGGACTACAACTCACAGCCTGCCAGTTTCTAGTCTGATGCTTTAACCACTACACCAAATTGCTTCTCTGTTTGAAGGTAGATTTTAAAAATTTAAGGGCTGCAGTGCCTGCCTTTAAGAATCTGCAGTGCTGAAGATCTACTTGATAAACCTTCACTCTGCAAACTCAGCCAGACTGCCAAAAAAGTCTACTCATTCAGGGATTGCTTAGTGAGCTGGCAAAGGTTGGTGGCAAGCAGTATGTTCCCCTTGGAGTACACTTTTGTATTTTGGGTTTAATACCTGGCAGGTTGTGTAAATGCAGTCTGTAAGAAATATTTACTCAATAAACTGTGATTAAACTAAATGTAATTTAAGATGGTGCATGGGCCCAGCTACAACCCCAGCCATTTAAGCTTCTAATGAAAGTGTTTCACCAGTAAGCAGCAGCTGACTCTGAAGCTTCCTTGGCTTATTGGGAGATGACCTAGAGCAGGGATAGGCAACCTTGGCTCTTTTATGACTCGTGGACTTCAACTCCCAGCATAGCTGGCTCAGGAATTCTGGGAGTTGAAGTCCACAAGTCATAAAAGAGCCAAGGTTGCCTACTCCTGACCTTGAGCTACATAGCAAGGTCACTGGCTCTTCTTCATTAGATGAATTCAAAAGCCAAAGTTATAGAACATAGAATAGCAGGGTTGGAAGCGACATTAGAGATCTTCTAGTCCAACTCCCTGTACAAGCAGGAGACTCCATACCATTTTAGAAATGTGGTTGTCCAATCTCTTCTTGAGAACCTCCAATGATGGGGCACCCACAACTTCTGAACGCAAGGCATCCCACTGGTTAATTGTTCTCACTGTTAGGAAATTTCTCCTTAGTTCAAGGTTACCAGAAATAACAGAGTTGAGAGGGACCTTGGAGATCTTCTAGTCCAACCCCCTACACAGGCAGGAAACCCTATACCATTTCAGATGAATGGTTGTTCAGTCTCTTCTTAAAAACTTCCCATATTGGAGCATTCACAACTTCTCAAGGCAAGTTGTTCCATTGGTTAATTGTTCTAACTGTCAGGAAATTTCTTCTTAGTTCTAGGTTGCTCCCTTGATTTGTTTCCATCCATTGGTTCTTGTCTTGCCTTCTGATGCTTTGATAAAAAAGTTTGCCCCCCTCATCTTTGTGATGGCCCCTCAAATATTGGAACACTGCTATCATGTCACCCCTAGTCCTTTTTTTCCTTAAACTAGGCACACCCAATTCCTGCAACCCTTCTTCATGTGTCTTAATCTCCAACCACATAATCACCTTTGTTATTCTTTTCTGCATTCTTTCTAGAGTCTCAACATCTCTTTTATATTGTGGTGACTAAAACTAGATGCAGTATTCCAAGTGTGGCCATACTAAGGCTTTGTAAAACAGTAAAACTCAAATTTGCAGACGACACCAAGCTGGCAGGAATAGCCAACACTCCAGAAGACAGGTTTAAGATACAGAAGGATCTGGACAGACTTGAACACTGGGAACTATGTAACAAAATGAAATTCAATGGTGAAAAAAGCAAGGTTCTACATTTAGGCAAGAAAAACCAAATGCACAGATATAGTATAGGGGGTGCCTTGCTCAATAGTAGTAACTGTGAGAGGGACCTCGGAGTCCTAGTGGACAATCACCTAAATATGAGCCAGCAGTGTGCTGCAGCTGCCAAAAAGGCCAACACAGTGCTAGGCTGCATTAACAGAGGGATAGAATCAAGATCACATGAAGTGTTAATACCACTTTACAATGCCTTGGTAAGGTCAAATTTGGAATACTGCATCCAGTTTTGGTCACTGCGATGTAAAAAAGATGTTGAGACTCTAGAAAGAGTACAGAGAAGAGCAACAAAGATGATTAGGGGACTGGAGGCTAAAGCATATAAGGAACGGTTGCTGGAATTGGGTATGTCTAGTTTAACGAAGAGAAGGACGAGGGGGGACATGATAGCAGTGTTCCAATATCTCAGGGGCTGCCACAAAGAAGAGGGTGTCAAGCTATTTTCCAAGGCGCCNGACAAGAAGCAACGGGTGGAAACTAATCAAGGAGAGAAGCAACCTAGAACTAAGGAGAAACTTCCTGACAGTTAGAACAATTAACCAGTGGAACAACCTGCCTCCAGAAGCGGTGAATGCTCCAACACTGGAGGTTTTTAAGAAGAGACTGGACAGCCATTTGTCCAAAATGGTATAGGGTTTCCTGCCTGAGCAGGGGTTGGACTAGATGACCTCCAAGGTCCCTTCCAACTTTACTATTATTATTATTATTATTATTATTATTATTATTATTATTAGTAGTAGTAGTAGTAGTAGTAGTAGTAGTAGTAGTAGTAGTAATAGTAGTAATACTTCACATGATCTTAATTCTATTCTATTAATACAGTCTAGGATTGCATTGGCTTTTTAGGCTGCTAACACACACTGTTGGCTCATATTTAAATAATTGTCCACTTGGACTCCAAGATCCCTCTCACAGTTGCTGGCATTGAACCAAATTTGAACTAGTCTTTATCTGTACAGTTGGTTTTTCTAGCCTTGCTTTTATCTATATTGAATTTCATTTTGTTAGATCGGGCGCAGTGATCAAGTTCTAAGTCTATGATATTTGGCAATAGTTACGGGGAGCTAAATCCTACTACTTCTTTCTCAATAAACAGAAAGAAACCAGCATCTAGAAAGAGGTTTCAATCCCCATAAGGAAATAGGATTGCCATGTCAGTTTTCCTTTCTCCGTTGTTTACAAGCCACTGTGTTTAGAGGAGACCTCATGGATTACATTCCAGAGTTTTGAAGGAGCTGGCAGATGTTATCTCAGAACCATTGTACCATATCTTTAAAAAAATCCTGGAGTACAGGGGAACTAACAGAGGATTGGAAAAAATCTGATGTGGTCCCCATCTTCAAAAAAGGAAAAAAACAGACTCAGAAAATTACAGACCAAACAGCATAATCTGGGAAGATACTGGAAAAAATAATAAAAAAACAGATCTGTGAACATCTATAAACAAATGTTATAACTAGTAGCCAGTATGGGTTTGTTAAAAACAGATCATGCCAAACCAATCTTATTTCATTCTTTGACAGAGTGACTAAATTAGTAGACCAGCGAAATGTTGTGGACATAGTATACTTAAATTTTAGCAAGGCATTCGACAAAGTAGACCACAACCTAAACTAGAAAAATGTGGGATAGACAGCATCACCACCAGATGGACTTGTAACTGGTTGACAAACCATACTCAATGAGTAGTCCTTAATGGTACTACATCTACATGGAAGGAAGGAAGCACAAGGGATACCACAAGGCTCCGTCTTAGGCCCAGTACTCTTCAATATCTTCATAAATGACTTAGATGAGGAATAGAAGGGGAACTCATCAAATTTACAGATGACACTAAGCTGGCAGGTAGCCAACACCCCAGAAGACAAACTCAGGATCCAAAAAGATCTTGACAGACTTGAACAATGGACCCTATCCATCAACATGAAGTTCAATGTGAAGAAAAGTAAGGTTCTACACCTAGCCAGGAAAAACCAAAGGTAATAGTACAGATTAGGTGAAAAAATAGTATCTGTGAAAGGGACCTTAATTTTTTGTTGTCCAGAAACCCATGTAACCTTTTGACCCTTGTCCTTTTTCAGTGATAACTTCTAGCTGGGGGGTGGAGTGGGAGGGCAAGAGGACTGGATTTTTTTAAAAAAAATCAAGAATCTGTAAAAGCTACTCTGCAAGAAAATGTGATCTTGCTTTCTCAAAAAGCCCTCTTTACCCCTATGATCTAAATAATTAAAGCCCGTACTTTGGTTTGCCTATTATCACACAATGTGGCTAGGCAGGCAATAGGTCATCTGGATAGGCATTTCTGGATGATCTGAATTCATTTTGATTAACGTTTTTATGACCCAAACTGTTTTTGTTTTTCGACCAAAGCATTTCACTCCAGAACAGAGAGTTGTCCTGGGTCTTTCGGTAACCTTTGTGACAATTTTGCAAAAGTTGTCTAGATGAAAGGCTCGACAGATCCTATCTGTCATGAATGTCAAATAATGGTGCTGAGAAATGATTGCTTATCATTATAGAATAGCACCTTCCCACTGGGTGTCCTTGATTGGAACTACAAGGTTAGTTGAAAGATGGGCGGCCACATAATATTTTAAATAAATAAATAAACTCCAGAGTCTTAAGCTATTCTGACAGGGTATGTGGGGACTCCCAAAATGTCAGAGATGTATAGAATTCTAGGTTAGTCGTGTAGTATTGTTAGAATATTGATTCCCCTTCAGGCATGTGGCAGAAATTTACTAATTAGAGTTCAAAGACATGTCTGGCTAGATGAAAACTAATAAATACATAGGACAGGTTTTTCCACCAGGTGTCCTTCGGATGGAAGGCAGTGTCATTCCAGTGTATCTTGTAAGCAGCCACTTGGGAAATACTTTCTTGGTCCAATTTACTAAAAAGAAATTCATCTATACCCAAATAATAATTGGCTTAACACATACAGATATAAGTTGATAGTGTTTGCACGATATTTTCCCTAAGAGTTCCAAGCTGTCTTGCACCATTGACTAAGTATAAAGGTAAAGAGAAGAAACCTCTCCTTCCCTTTCTGTTGTGTATCACTGGGCCTTTCACAATGACAGGCAACCAGAGCTGGTCTACACCATCCTGACATGAAGAAAGTTCTGAATACAGGGCTTTTCCAGCAGGCTGTGAGGCAGAGCAATCTGTGAATCCAAATTAGTTGTGTTATGTTTTAATCATGTTTCTAACTTTCCTGATGTGTGCCGTTTGTTATTGGCATTGGTTTCCCTTTTTGTTTATTTAATTTTATGATGTGATTTCAGATTTGTTTATGTTGCTTTAGGCTACTTTTGAAGGGTGTGTGTGTGTGCGCCCACGTGCCTTAGAGTGAGTGTTGATTCAGTCCTTACAGTTTTCTTGGCAAGGTATTTTGGAAACGATTTGCCCTTGCTTCCTTCCTAGGGCTAAGAGAGGATGACTGGCCCAGGGTTACCCAGCTGACTTCATGCTTAAGGCAGGACTAGAACATAATTCTCCTGGTTTCTAGCCTGATGCTTTAACCGCTATACTACTGACTCTCTCTCTTTTGAAGTTAAGTCGTTTATATATCAAACAATTAATTACATATGCTGCATCTTTACAAAGTGGCTTCACTACCTGCAAGAGTTGTATCATTGATGACAATAATTATTGTGTGACACCAATTGCTACCCAGTTAATTTGATACACTTTCCCAGGAGTTCTTAACCCAAAGCACTGGTGGAGCTAGGTCCTGGTAGGTGATCAATCAAGTTTCTGCCTTTAAAAAAGAGTAGGGCTACTTTAATTGGGCTGCACAAATCTGAGCAACCACTAGATGGCAACAAAGAGATTACAGAAACCACATGCCGTGTGGATTGACTTGTTTATTAAAACTGGAGAACCTCAGGAACTGCTCTGTGGGCAGGATGAAACAGAAAGAATTATGGATCACACTGAGAATTATTCTAAATAATTCTCTGCATACAGTATCCCATCTGCTATAGCAGGGCTTTTCAACCAGTGGTATGGGTACCACCTGTGGTACATTGGCACCAGGCAGGTGGTACGCGACCATCCTAGAAAAGTGGTAGCGGGGGAGGGGAATGAGCTGAACCGGTGGCAGCACCGCATAAGCCTGAGCGAGAGATGGCTGGAGCTACAGGGTTGTCAGGGCTCAGCGGAAGCGCCAGGATCAGTGCCGCTTTCCAGTTGATCGGCGCTTCTTCGGGGCTGTCAGGGCTCAGTGGAAGTGCCAGGATCAGCGCCAGGCTCCAGCTGGAGCTCGGCGCTGATCCTGGTGCTTCTGCTGCCCAGAAGAAGCGCCGATCAGCTGGAATGTTGCAGCATCTCCAGGGTCTTGTGATTTACATTCAGATGCTTGGCAACTGATTCATATTTATGACGGTCACAGTGTCCCAGGGTCATGTGAAGTGACCAAAACCTGCTGCAACCACCCAGCAGACGGGGGGAATAAAAACCAAACACCCCCCACCCCACCCCCGCTGCCNTTTTTTTTTTTTTTTTGGTCATCAAGTTTTTGACACCTTGCTAGGCGACTGGTGGTACTCGGATGTTGCCATATCCTAAAAGTGGTACAATGGGTGAAAAGGTTGAAAAGCCCTGTGCTATAGCAGTGATGGCGAACCTTTTAGAGACCGAGTGCCCAAACTGCAACCCAAAACTCACTTATGCATCGTTGGGTGCCGGGTGGGTGTGGCCCATTTGGGTGGGTGTGGCCCATTGGGTGGACGTGGCTGCGGTGATAACAGTAGACTGGGTGGGACTAAAAAGTTCAATCAATCAATTCCAACTTTGCAAGATCTTTTTTTTCCCCGCGAGAAGTTGAAATTGACTGATTGATTGATTGAACCTTTTTTTTTGTACACAGCGGCGGAGGCCTAAAGCAAAAAGGTTTTATAAAACCCAGCTGAAGGCCTAGGACTGGGGCGATGGCACGCATGCCCACAGAGAGGGCTTTGAGTGCCGCCTCTGGCACCCGTTCCATAGGTTCGCCACCACTGTGCTATAGGGAGATACCAATAATAGTAGCCCATTGTAAAATTATAACTCTCATATGGATATCGATCCATCTCTTTACATGCCCACTTTATAGGACATACTTAAACCAGGAAACTATGACTTCTAGTCCCACATGAAATCAGTTGGATGACCTTGGGCCAATCACACCCTCTCAGCTCTAGGAAGCAGGCAATATCAAACTACTTCCAAAAATCTTTCCCAGAAAACGGTAGGAGTCAACACTGACTCAAAGGCACACAAAAGCAATGATTCCTCCTGTGCTACTCCCTATAGTGTAGCATGCTGCAAAGGCTGTTGGAGGTCAATGAGTAAGATTTAATCAATTAAAAATATTAAGAATGTTGTCTGACAGTTTTTTTTCCAAAAAGTGGTTGGTTTCTTTACTGTTAACTGAGCAGTTCGTCTCCCTTTTTTCATCCTCTCTGTCCAAAAGTGCATATATGAAGGTTAGACTCAGATTTTTTTGATATCTCAGACAGTAGCCAGTACTTGGGCTTCACTTTTTTAAATCTTCCATTTCTATAATACATCCTGCCATGGGTCACAGGAATTGCTCAAGCCATGATTTTAAAGCAGGGGTCTTCAAACTTGGTCCTTTTATGACTTGTGGACGTCAATTCCCAGAATTCCTCAGCCAGCCATGCTGGCTGAGGAATTCTGGGAGTTGAAGTCCATAAGTCATAAAAGGGCCAAGTTTGAAGACCCCTGCTTTAGAAGCAAGGACATTGTTCCCTAACTGACATATACATTAACAGTTGTGCCAATTGCCAATACAGCAACTGCCTTGTTGAGCAACTAACCCAAGCAGTAGTACAAATTGTGCAGCCACATCATCTAATATGTCGTTCAAATGGCAATCAGAATTCTCTTTTCAGGGCCAAGAGTAAATTCTTGGCTAGAAATACATTTATTTAGTTTGTTCATAGGTACTGTACAACCACATAGTGATTGCTACATTGTAAAATTTTGCAGCCACATACAGTAAAAAATTAATAATATTAAATTCACTCGAATGTACTGCCCCAAAATGAGTACAGATTCAATCTCAGTTTGGATAACATGGGAATTTTGTGACATAGAATAAAACTGATCCAAGAATTGGCAAGCCTTTCATAGACAGTATTACTCATATACATTTTTAGCTTACTGTATTGCTCCTAGATACAGGGACATGTTGTGATTATTAAATATACCTATTTTCTTAGATTTGAAACCATTTGCAGGTATGCATTTAATTGCAGTGTATGATGCAGACTTCTCATATAAATATCACTCTTTGCAACATTAAGGCCACGTTGCTGGATCGTCATCTGAGATCATTTTTTTTTCTTTTAATTTTGCCATGTACACCTTTTTCCTTACAGCAGCCTGATTGAACTATGGAAACTATAAATGACTGAAAGTACATCCAGCTACCAAATTGTTGGACCAACAATGCTGCACTTATCTTATCTCATCTTTGTTGTCATGTCAGAGGGTAGCCATGGTAGATTATTCATGTACAGTACTTAACAAATATCCATTAACAGACTTGACTTCATTTTTAGCATTCTTGCTTTTTGTTACACAAAGCATTAAACTTTTATTTCGTGCAGCTAAAATAAATGGTCTTGTCCATGCTTAAAGAAATATCAGAATATATTAACACAAATGGATTTACAGTATTTTTATTTTATTTATTTTCCACTTTTATTATTTTTACAAATAATTTAAGGTGGCAGATACATACAACACATCTTCCTCCCCCTATTTTCCCCACAATAACCTTGTGAGAAGGGTTAGGCTTCTGCTGGGTCTTTTTGGGGACTTGAGGAAGGCCCACGTTGGATAGCCACACATTCTGAGGGCTTCCTTGAAGTAATAGTGTCCACATTTCTCTGTTCAGTATCTGGCAGAACATTCCGTGCTAACATCGGTCTTATCAGCCATCTACGGACACACCGTTGATGGCCCATAATCCATAAGATGTCAAGGTCTTCATCGAAATCGATGGACGAACAACTCCAACTCCTTCCTTGATATGTTTTAGTTCTTTTTCTCTGCCATCTTTGCTGGTAGGCAGGCCTTCAGCTTGGTGGTGTAGAGTTCTGATAAGTCCCATTTTGTGCTCCAGTGGGTGGTGAGATTCAAAATATAAATATTGATCTGTGTGTAAAACCCACAGAGATCAACGTCTCTCTAAAAGAATGCAAATGACCAGCTGTCTGCAAGCAGTATAAATCCTTCCATTCTCCACCATCCAGTCAGAGCTGAAGAAGCTTCTTTGATGAGAAGCGTAACATCTTCAAAGAAAAACAAGAAAGTCCACCTGCCTTGTGAAAAAGCATCTTTGGGATAACTATGATCTGGATGACTGAGAATCTCCATAGACATAAAAAAGGGGGAAACTACTATATCGGGGTATATTTAATACACTACTGTATCAATGCAATAATTATACAAACATTCACCACTAACTTTCACCTTTAACACCACTAGAACAATCCTTTAAAAAAAAAAATAGGCCAGGAAGTAATTGAAGAAGAATGAGTCTGTACTTACAACAGCATTTGCATCCAAAATATGGATCAAAATCAGAAG
Source organism: Protobothrops mucrosquamatus (assembly GCF_001527695.2). Lineage (NCBI taxonomy): Eukaryota > Metazoa > Chordata > Lepidosauria > Squamata > Viperidae > Protobothrops > Protobothrops mucrosquamatus. The sequence continues at coordinate 332,078 of NW_015387342.1, read as the reverse complement.
TTTACCAATTTGCTCAGCACTTACAATGCTGAATAGTATACTGTTCAAGACATAGTATTTTTTTGTTGTTCTTCAAGGATTAAAGTTGCAATTCTACACTCATTCCAATTCCATCTAAAAAGCAATTCTCCAAAAATTCGACTGGGGTTTTCATTTGTAAGATCTTTACATCTGTCTCTGAGAACGGGCTGCTGCTTCTGTCTTACTCAATGGAGATATTTTTTTAAGTTACACAAGTAGCCAAAATCCTTGAAACCTACTCGGCATTCTGATTCGTCTATAGGCGAATTACAGGTGATATTTTTGTTTCATGACCTCTGAAGCCACCTGTTACTCTCTGATTAGCACAGTGTTTCTCAACCTTGACAATTTTAAGGCATGTGGACTTCAACTCCCAGAATTCCACAGCCAGCAATGCTGGCTGTGGAATTCTGGGAGTTGAAGTCCACATGCCTTAAAATTGTCAAGGTTGAGAAACACTGGCCATTAGCAACCTTCGCAAGCAATTGGATTTTTGGATAAGTAAGCCCAGCCCTTTCAACCAAAGTCTTTACCACGACGACCCGAACGACAGCTCTCTTTTTAAGAGCTAACCCCCGCCTCGCGAAACAGTTTCAGCCAATCACCCCGCGGCCCATGCCTTCTATGTGGCTTTTTTTTTCTTTTGGCGCCCAATGAGAAAGAAGGGCAGAGTGGAGGCGGGGGAGTTCCTCGGGCCATTTAGGGACCGATGCGGGCCATGCTCGCGCGGGGATTGGTCGGAGCGAGCAGGCAGTGGGCGGGCTAAGAATGGAGGTACAGTAGCTGGGTGCCGGACCAAGCGGTCGGAGGTGGGGGTGAAGGAGAGCGGTCGGGTGGGAAGAGGTGACAGCAGCGACGGCGGCGGCGCCTCGGGCTGGCCCCAATGGAGCTGGAGAATATCGTGGCCAACACTGTGCTGCTCAAGGCGCGCGAAGGTGAGAAAACCTGGGTCTCGGTTGGGAAAGGCTGGGCGATGCCAGGGAAGGAACCCCGCGCGTTCTCCGGATTGAGCCGAGGCTGGTCCTTTCTGGCCCAGCGTCCCCTCTCCTGTCTGGGCACCGCGGTCCTTATGCAATGCACGGCCTCTTCGGAGGAGCGGGTGGCCGGCGGAGCTGCGCTCTGGCTGGCTGGCTGGCTAGATGGCTTGGTGCTGGCAAGTGGGCGGAGGACCCGGGTGGTCTTCAGTGACAAGGCAGCGGTGGAAGATCCCGAGGGCCAGCCCGGCTGGCTTGAGTGGTCAGGCGGAGGGGAGGCTGGGCTGGAGGGTGATGCTTTTATTTATTTAATATTTATTGTGATTTTTTATTATCGCCTGTTCACCGCCCTGAGTCCCGTAAGGGAGATAGGGCGGTATATAAATTGAAATAATAAATAAATAATAAATGCTTGTCTGAAAAGCATCCACGTGAAGGAAGTTGTGGCACGGGGGCCAGAGAGCTCTTGCAGCCAGGGCTGCCCGGCTATCGGAAATAAAGAGGCAGCAGAGCTTCCGAGACACCAACTAGCAGCCGAGAGAGGTGGACGTTTACTAGGCCTAGCAGAGGAGCTGTCCACGAAGTAGTGGAAACAAGTATAGATACTGCAATTGAGAAATTGATCAAAGGGGCTGTATGGGTTGTGGTGGTGGATCTGTATAGGGTTGCCAGGTGTCCACTATTTGAGTGGACAGTCCACTTTTTTCACATTATGTTCACTATTTTTTTCACAAAATAGTGGACATTTTTTTTATTCAAAAGCTTTATGATGAAATGGTACGTAATCTAAAGCTGTACAGTCTACTTTTTTTACTACTTAACCCACCCACCCCCCCGCTTGTCCGCTATTTTTTGGAAGCAGACCTGGCAACCCTAGCTGTAGTTTGGGGTGATACCAGCGAAATGCTCTGACTTCTTCTGTTTAAAAGGATTAACTTTTCTGGACTTTAGTATCAATTTGGACACGAAGAGGGCACCCTCAGAAGTCTTACCTCAACTCAAGAGTGTATTTCCCACGCTTGAGAGGAGCTTAGAAATGCCTCAGTGTACAACCCAATTCTAAGGGAATCCCTTCAAATTTATTAAAACAATATGCTTCTGACAGATACGTTTCATTTTCATATAACACTAACCCAGAATCTAATCATGTTTCATTGAACGAGCTATAGTTTGACATACTGTATTTACCAGACGAATCTCTTAAGACTTAGTGGACCAGGCCACAACAATTTCTGTGGGTGCCATTGCCAGTCTATCATTATGCTTTTATAGGCATGGTAGACTTATGCATATAACGTCGGTTCTCTGCAAAAGGTTTGATATGACTGTGAGGCAATGTATATAAATATGTATAGATCTATGAGTGTGGATTTACTAAACTGTTTCAGTTCTGCTTATGTGGGGGAGGGTTTATTGACTTGTGAAACTCTTGGTTCTTCTGATTCAATTCCTATGGTCACAAGTAACACATTGAATGCCAGTTTGAATTCTGAATTCATCAACCAAGTTCTTCTAGCTTGATGGCAAAAGAGAAAAAATAGCTTTTGGATTAATTTCTATTAAGGCAATGACTTTGCATTAAAAGCCATGTAGATGTTTACGAGCTTATTGCTGGAAAACGTTCTTTAGCTCTCTGCCATCCACGCATATTTTCTTAAAGGTGCTTTTGCTTTTATATAAGATTTATATTGTTTTTATACAGGATTATTTTTCCTATGTGTACAATTTGTGGGAAATTAGAATGAAATACTCAGACTATGGCAGCATACTAATCTTTATTATATCCTTGGGACGTGCTCTCAAGGAAGTATGGATATCATTGAAACCTAAGCAAGACTCATCATACTAACTAAAATGTCAAAGGAAACACATATAGGAATGTGTCCAAAGTGTCTTAATTTTTTAAATTTAAAAATGTCATTGAAAGACTGCAAGCTATTGTGAAACAACGGGGAACTTTTAAGAGTTCTATATGACAAAAAAGACCTAGTTTTCTTTTAATCAGAACAGGAAGTATTTCCTCATCATTTAGTAGCTATTTTGATAAGCTGTATCAAAATTAAGATTCTGAATAAGTCTTAGATTTTAAAAACTTGTAAATAATCAAAATTTATAGAATTGAAATCCTTACTAATTAAACCACCTGAATCATAGGAAAGGATTGACATATATAATGAACAATTGCTGCTGAAATGCTTTGGGATAGTAAAGAGAAACAGGTGGAAAGTTAAAAATTGAATTAGGAAAAGAAAATGTCTGGATCATTGTAATAATAGTTTTCTTATCAAGGTATAGAATTATACAGTACATAATTTTAAGTTGGTCATAAAGAGGGAATGGTTTGTATTATGTTTGAAATAATAGCCATGGCACTATCTTCTATAAAATACTTAGCTTTTTTTAAAAAAAGAAGACACCATGCTATTAGGTCTGGAAGATTTTCAAGCAGTAGACTTAGATTACTTTTTTATGTCAGTCATTGTCCAAATACAGCTGGATATAATTTAAACTGTGTCCATTAAAAGTACAGCAGAAAATGTGACTGATTAGGTATTTATGTATTTATCAAGATTCAAGATCTTAGTTAAATCTGCAGTATTATCTGTGTTTCAAAGTAAATCCAGTGAGCCATACATCTATGGGGGTGCAGTTTTTTTATGTATGTTAAAGTTTCTTTTGTGCAGAAGTATCCTGACAATGAATCTTCAAAAATTCACATAGAACTTTAGTTCTAATGAAGCAATACATTTTATAAGACATAGTTTGCAAAAGTATGGATGCATGTGAGGCAACCAGCCCCAGCCCCTGCCATGTTCGTCATTTGCATAGTGTGCAAAGAGTTGTGTTTGAAATGCACAAGCTTGTTTATAAGGAGAGTTACAAAGAGTAGATACAATAACATTAGGTTTCTATGTACAGATTGTCTCATAGGTACAACCATTTATCCTATTGAAAAAATGCCATGCTTCAATTTTAAAAGAAAACCATTTACATTTATAGGGCACAGAGATCTACTATTTCCATATATTTTATGCAGTATATTGAGATGGCTTAAGTAGCTATGTGAATAAAATGGAACTCTTGCGATCTCTGAGAAGCTCCAATTTGAATCCAATATGAAAACTGATAGTTTGTAGGAAAAGGCATCCAAAGAGCTTGGAGGCCTGTTTTATTTGTTTTTTTATTAGATTTATATGCCACCCATCTCACTTTGCAAAGTAACTGTTTGTTTTGCTTTGTTCAATGAGCACAACAAACAGTAGTACTATACAGCTGGCTCTGGTTTTGCTGCAGTTCTACGTATAGCAAAGTAAATACATGTTTGGTTATTGTATAAGATCTGTATGTAAATTCTTGCATGATTTTTTTCTAATTTAAAACATTTATGCAGCTGCCCATCTTTCAACCAAGTGTGGGTGGCTCCCAATCAAATTATATTTCTGTATAAGAAGTCTTTATTAAAAATAGCCATCAAGGCTAAATAAGTTCTCAAATTCTCTTTTGTATAGACATACCTTTAAGAAAAGTGACACTGTGTTCTGTAGACATCAATCCTCCTTCACTTTTGGTGCTGGATCTGTCTATGAAATCTTCATCCTTTTTTGCTAAAGTACCCATAATCTAATGTTCAATATTGGTCAATATCGTGCATTTTGGTGGCAGCAATTTTGCATTACAACAGAGCTAGGCAGCCTCTGAGTGTTGTATTTAATATTTTGATGGAAACAAAAGAATAAGATGAGATAATGTAAATAAAAAGAGTTGGTGTTTTTTTTATTTCCTGAGCTTGGGAGAGAATTAAAAATTTTCTATTTTTAAAAGTCAAAGAGCACCGTGGTGAAAAAAATTAAATATGAAGAAAATCAATCTAATGACAACAGATAGAAAAACCAGCTTTAAAATTGACAATGAAGATGTCGAAAGTGTTGAATAGCTTCTGCCTTGTGGAATCAACCATCAGCAGTAAATGAACAAGCAATCATGAAATACGTTGTAGACTAGCACTTGGTAGAGTAGTCATGAATACCTTGGAAAAGATAATGGGTTGCCATGTTCAGTCTATACTTATAGAGATCAGAATAGTGCAAGCTATGGTGTTCCTTATGGCACTCTATGGAAGCAAAAGTTGGACTTTGAAGAAGTAGGATAGGTAGAGTATTGACACCCTTGAACTTTGTTGTTGGAGAAGGCTCCTAAGAATACCAAAGACAGTCAAGAAAATAAACATTGGACCATTGAACAAATCAATTTGGAATTCTCACTTGAGGCACAAACAGCCAAGTTCAAATTATCTTATACATTATGGGAAGACCTAGGTCTCTGAAGAACACTAATACTGGGAAAGATGGAAAGAAAGAAAAGTAGAGGTCAGCCAGCAGTAAGGTGATTGGACTCAATTACAGTGGCATTGAGTGCAACATTGGAAGAAAGACCAGATTAGGGACAGATTATTAAGGAGAAAATCTGTGTGGTCACTAAGAGTTGACAATAACTCAAAGGCACATAATCAATCAAGCCTATTATAGAGCTTACAGTACCATTTAACATTTCCTGCTTCAAAATGGCAGATAATTACACTAGCAGTCATATCAGTGAAGACTCTGGAAGGTGGAAAAAAAATTGAAGTTCCCAACCCTGAGATGCAACAATACTGAGATGAAACTGAAGCAATGGGGTTCCAAATGTATGAGATAGTGATCTTGAATGCAGCAATAATAAGTCCTATAGATGTACAGCAACATTATAGGGTGGAATGTAATGAAGAGGTAGATCCCCAGGAAGGAGGGGGGGCATACCAGAGGAGTAAGAGGCAACTCAGCCCAGTTAGCAAATGTGAGAGAAAAAGGGTGAAGACAGCCTTTCTCTAATAGTTAACAGAGAATATTATAGATGTAGCTACTGTAACTAGAGTGCTCAATCTGGCAAGATTTTGTCTCTAGGTTTGAAACAATAAAGAACAATAAAGCTTGGGAAGAGTTATCACGTGTCATTCTTGGTTTTCAGACTGACAGAATCATGCCTCTATGAACATGCAAGGAATCACAGTTTTAAGGAGTCTTTACGATAGCTAAACATTCTACATTTTTTTCATACATAAATATATATACATTCAGCAATACATATGCCAGTGGTGGCGAACCTATGGCACGCGTGCCAGAAGCAGCACTCAGAGCCCTCTCTGTGGGCACGCGCACCATGCCCTGGAGATGGTAACCGTCCGTCTTCAACCAGCCGCCCACTAACTCGCTTAGGTCCCACGTGGCTGGATGCATCCCAGCACCCATGCGCTTGCTGGCCTCTGTGCGCAGGGGCCGATGGTGTCAGGCAGCGGCCGCCCCGGCCCCTGCCTCACTTTGCACTGTGACAATGGCACCCCCGCCCTGCCTCACCTCTCCCCGCAGGATGAGCGTCCTGCCCACTGCCCCACCTGCCAGAGACCCCCTGGATTTCCCCCAACCCTGCCCGGCTCCCACAGGCGTCCCTCCCCACGAGCAACATTGAGGTGATCACGCCCACCTTGGCCACACCCACCCAGTCTGCCATGACCACCACAGCCACGCCCACCCAGTGGGCCACGCCCACCTGGCACTCGGCGATAAATAAGTGGGTTTTGGGTTGCAGTTTGGGCACTCGGGTCTCTAAAAGGTTCGCCATCACTGACATATGCACTCTGATTTTACAGCATTCTGCTGCTCATCAAAGAGAACATCAGTTTTGTGTATCTTTATGATATGCCTCTCTTTGGCTCACTTCTCCTTATACGTTCCCTCTAGACTTCAAAATAACTTACAAAATCTAAGCTGCTTTTATTAAGCTATGCCTCTTTACAGTTATGCACATAGTGAATCCTATTTACAGTGCAAATGTTTTCTAAAGGGAATTAGTAATGATTTTACTAGGGGAGAAATTGGAGGACCTTTCCCCCTTTTTGACCAATTCTGCCATGGTAGATGACTGTTCTACAGAGATAAGATGAGTAGAATGGCTGATCTGCTGTCTTCTTTTTCTTTGCAATGGATTTCTTCTTTGGAAGGAAAAAGTGATTGGTGCGGGGGTTTGGTAAATAATTGCTCTGGGAGCCTTGCATTGCTAAAACTTTTACAACATAGACCTTTATAAGGAATATTTACTTCTGGTGCTCGTTAGCATCTCCCTTTATGGAGCTGCAGTTGAGAATATTGTACAGCCGGCTGCCCGTTGCCTTGATTCACTTCCTTCCTAGATTTGTATAGTCAATCATATGGCACAATTATTTTGTGCCATTTTAAGCAATGTCTTTTCTCTAATACGAAAGAAAAAGAAGGGTTTGCTACACCTCAGTCTTTTGTATTCTTCTGTCCCTTTCCTGCTCTCTGTACCCCATGGCTAAGTTTCCAGGTAAAGTTGCCCTCAAGCTCAAATCGTCATGATTTCATTCATGCATTTTTTAGCAGTGCTCCAGAAATGATTTGTTATTGTTCCAGGATATCCTCTTGACTTCCTAATCTGGTCAAGACCCTTGGAATTTGAAGATGGTCCCCCATTTAAGCAATAAGTAGAGCCAACCAAGTCAATTCCTGAGATCAGCCAAAGCAGTAAAATGAGTCTCAGAACTGTGATTCTAAATATCCTTTTTTCAATATAACAAATTATCTGTACTGTACATGTCTTTCAAACATGAAGGTTTATTTTCTAGCAATATTGCTCATCTTCCATTCAATCCATTGCTATAGATTACATAAAGGATGGACTGAATGCTGGTGGTACAAAGAACCAGCATTCTTTATAAGCTGCAAAAGTAATGAACACGGTTTCTTCAGTTAGTGAGGCAGTTGCTAACTTCTGGGCAGCTGAGCTGACTATTGTCTTCCTCCACTCTATAGATGCATTTAAGTCTTCTTGTAAAGAGTTTCACAGGAAACCTGGCCAACGTATTTCAGTTTAACCATTCTGGTTTGTAACTAAAGGTCTGGCTGACAAATATTTCTTAAGAATAAACTTCTCTTTTGCTTCCTTCTTAGAAGTATAAGCATTGAAAGAAAAAATGACTATTAGCCTTAAATCCTGACATATTCTGATTATATGGTCTTGCATATCAGTATTTCTAATCTTCTGATTCCTTTGCTGTAAGAATATTAAGACTGTAACTACCCTGTGTAGTTTGTACTGTTATGGAGGTGTTTGTGGGGGACACAGGGAGGAATCTGTTTTTCTGCAAAGCATCTGTATGGGTTAATGCTGTCTAGGTACTCAAGGCAATAAAAAGGCCTAAATGGAAAAAAATTGGTTGCTGGATACTGTATGACGAATTGCTGGTACTTATAGAAACTGAAGTAGCTTTAAATTCCTATAATCCATCATAGTACCTGAGAGCATTTTAGAGGAAGTCAGCAATTAACTTTAATTTATTTTTATTAGCATTGTAAATTACATATTGCTACTTTGGTTTAGGCTTAGGCCGTATCCTTATTTAATGTTCAAACTCAAGTGATCAATATATTGGTAATCCATAAATCGACTTGACTGCTTAGCAGTAAGGCTGTGCAAAAGACTTTAGATTAGGTACCCTGAAGCGTGTGAATATAGCATCAGTCTGCAATTCTTTTAAGAAGTGGCATCTTTTCCCCAGAATCACACGGCTGCTCTCTCTGGCTGCACTCAATCCTAGAGATGTGATTTATTCAAAGAGTTTCAGATAGGTGCTATATTTATGCTCCTGTGTGGTCCCCATGTGATCTCAAGCACTGCACAGCCCTATGAGGTAAACTCTTAAAGTTCCTTTCCTTTGGCACTTTGTGAAGCGAGTTCATTTGCGTATTCAGGACTTGGCACCAAGTAGAGTGTAATGTTTACCTGCAATTGTGATATGGAAGAAAATCCTGGAGATCATATTTCAATGCATTATGTCACTGAAGGTTATTTACAGGGAGATGGTCCGTGATCCTAATGAAGCTCTTCACAGTTATACTTTCATCATTTATGTCTGCAGAGAGTCCTTTGGAAATGTTCTACAACAGGGGTGTCAAACTCAATTTCATTGAGGGCCGCATCAGCATTGCGGTTGCCCTCAGGGGGCCAGGTGGGTGTGGCCAGGGTGGGTGCGGCCTGCTGGGTGGGCGTGGGTGGAGTGGGTGTGGCCTACTGGGTGGGCATGGCCAGCTCTACATCGTACGCGTCAAGTGTGCCTGTGGGGGCCTGGGCAGGAGTGGGACAGATCTGAGGGTCTCTGGCAGAAGGGGGTGGGACCAGGGCAAGTGCCAAGGCATGGTCCACTGGAGGAGCCTCACTGTTCCTCTCAGGCCATGCGGGGGGGCTGGATGGTGGTGCGGGCTGCCCGGAGCCCAGGGCAGCAGAGGTTAAATGCCCAGCCTGACCCTTGAGCACCCGCGGCACCAAGCCCAGCCCCACTTCCTCAAGACTGCTGCTCAAGGTTCTCCTGGTTCCTCGTTGTTTCCAGACAGCCTTGTAGAGCTAAAACTGAATGCATTTCAGCATAGATGGCCACCACAAAATTGTACATTGGCTTCCAGCTGGTCTGGGCCAGGGCCAGGGCCAAGGCAGCAGGGGCCGTTCCCTCACTGTTTCCAGGATGGCTTCGTGGGCCACATGAAACTACTTCGTGGGCCGCATCCGGCCCCCGGGCCTTATGTTTGACATGTCTGTTCTACAATCTAGATCAGGGGTAGGCAAACTTGGCTCTTTTATGACTAATGGACTTCAACTCCCAGCATGGCTGGCTCGGGAATTCTGGGAGTTGAAGTCCATGAGTCATAAAAGAGCCAAGGTTGCCTACCCCTGATCTAATAATAGATTGCTCAGAAAAAAATTGGGGTAGATTTGACCACTGATTGAGTTCCAATGGTGAGCAACAATTGGTAAAAACAGGATATGTATAAATAGTGTGTTCTAGTTTTGTCACTATTTTATTGGTGTTTTCTTTTTTCTTTGTCTCATGTAGGTGGAGGTGGGAATCGAAAAGGCAAGAGTAAGAAATGGCGCCAAATGCTGCAGTTCCCACATATCAGCCAGTGTGAAGATCTTCAGCATACATTAGGTGAGGAGTAAGATTTTGCCTGCAACTTTCCTGACCCCCATTTCACTGGTACAAGGATTGCTTGATTGTAAGTGAAAAGACTTCAAATGCTTGGAACGAGATCGTGTTCGTTCATCCTCTGTGAATTGCATTCTTTTATCTATTTGCACGACTGTGCTGGATTTCATAATGGTTCCACTAGAATGAAAAATATTTCTGACATTATTACCTAACTTGCCTTGTACTGTATCTTCTCATTATGACCTGCTGATTGTCTTATGAGGGGACAATACAAAGTAGCAGAATACAGGTAGTCCTCAACTCACAACAGTTCATTTAGTGACCGTTCAAAGCTACAATGGCACTGAAAAAAGTGACATGTCCATTTTTCACACTTATGACCATTACAGCATCCCCACGATCACGTGATCAAAATTCAGCCACTTGGCAACTGACTCATGTTTATGATGGCCACAGCATCCAAGGGTCATGTAATAAGCTTTTGCAACTTTCTGACAAGCAAAGTCAATGGGGAAGCCAGATTCACTTAACAGCCGTGTCACTAACTTAGCAACTGCAGTGATTCACTTAAGAACTGTGGCAAGAAAAGTCGTAAAATGGGGCAAAACTCACTTAACAAATGCCTCATGTAGCAAGAGAAGTTTTGAGCTCAATTATGGTCGTAAGTTGAGCACTACCTCTATAGGAGGGAATTGCAAAACAAAATTTGTTTTTCAAGGAATATCTTGGAGTTTCTCTTATTTTGTCCAGAATACTAAGTCTAGAATACTATAAACTGCTTTCAGAAAATCTCCAGACTATCCCTAGTGCAGCTCAGTTAGCGTGGTCCAGAGATGAAATGGACCATTCCATTTGCTTAATGTTCTGTTCCTAAAATGGTAAATTTTGCACATCTGTACTTTACAGTGTGCTAAATTCAGAGACAGTCTCAAGGACGAAGGCTAGAAAAAAACCTTCTGCTTGAATTGTTTATGAGCAACTGCCATTCAGAGTAGGCGCAAGCATGTAGATTCATAGTTACTAAAAGGGTCACTGATCAAAGTTTCAGAGTCACACACCGCAGTCTTCAAAAGTTCCAAGCACAGCTGTAACACATTAAATGTGCATAATATTTTAAAATTTTACAGTAAACTCAATTAAAGACCATATGAGAATCTATGCTAGTAGAAAGTTTTGAACTTTTTGATAAATCTGGAGGATGTGGATTATCTTTTCAGACATGTTCAGGCCTTGATGCAGCACTGGAAACAGCATTGCTTCTGCTTGTTGACCACGTCTAGTGGGACTAAAATGAGGGCAATTTAACTTTCCTGAATTTATCCCTCAGTAGCTTTGAGTACAAATGCTATCAATCATTTAGGATTGGCCTCAGGGATCAGGGGGAGAATTACATTGCAGTGGTTCTCCTCTTCCTCTGAGATCAGTTCCAGTCAACATTGGGGGGTGGGGAAGGAGAGAGTGAGTCAACGTCCCTTGCTTTCTGGTGTTCCTCAGGGTGCAGCACTTTCTTCTTGCCTATTTAACATTCACACGAGGCTGTCGGTCAAGCTGATCCCATAGCACCATCTCAATATGCTGAAAATGCCCAGTTATGTCTCTTGGCCTGTAGCCAACCAAGTTTGGTCTCAGTGCTGGAGAAGAGTCTGGATGTTGAGGAACAGGCTTAAGCTTCAGTCTGTGCTGTTCCTTTAGGCCAGGAGTGTCAAACTCAATTTCATTAAGGGCCGCATCAGCATTGCGGTTGCCCTCAGGGGGGCGGGTGGGTATGACCAGGGTGGGTGTGGCCTACTGGGTGGGCGTGGATGGAGTGGGTGTGGCCTACTGGGTGGACGTGGCCAGCTCTACATCGTTCGCGTCAAGGGTGCCTGTGGGGGTCTGAGCAGAAGTGGGATAGATCTGAGGGTCTCTAGCAGAAGGGGGTGGGACCAGGGCAAGTGCCAAGGCATGGTCCACTGGAGGAGCCTCACTCTTCCTCTCAGGCCATGCGGGGGGGGGACTTATGGAGGTAAGACTGAATGCGTTTCAGCATAGATGGCCACCTCAAAATTGTACATTGGCTCCCGGCTGGCCTGGGCCAGGGCCAAGGCAGAGGGTGCCATTCCCTCACTGTTTCCAGGATGGCTTCGCGGGCCACATGAAACCACTTCGTGGGCCGCATCTGGCCCCGGGCCTTGTGTTTGACATGTCTGCTTTAGGCAGCTTTAAAAATCTAGTAACCATTTCCCACTGCACTAGGACATGAGATGGGCATTTGTGAGATGGGCAGCTATATAAATTTGATAAATAAATACTTCTGATTTAAAAAAATATTACTGCTTTTTATTTAAAGGAACTCTTTTACATAAGACTTGATTTTGTTTTGTTTTGTTTTCCTATATTTTAATGGAGAGTTGGCTGTTTTGAGTGTATACACCATACTATTTTGATACTTTTTTTCTCTCCCAGAAAATAAAATAACTTTGTAGTACTATAATTGCATTAAGGAAAATCAAAGGGGCTGTGGATGAATGCTGATCCACAATTGTGGATGAATGCTGATCCACAATTGTTGATTTCAGTTTTTCCTCTCTGGGCATATATAGAGTGTTACTGGAAGGAGGTGGCAGAAATTTCTTTGCACAGAGTAGCAAAACAATAATTGAGCTCCTTTCACTGCTCAGAAAGGAATTTTCTTACTTGTTTGAAAAATGCAATGGAAATTGGGATTTAGTTGGTGATGGGGATTCTGCTTTCGTAGAATCTAAGAACATTCTTCCTGAAAAATGGAATCATGGATACCTGTATGTGAGGCTTTTTGAACCTTAAATAAGGAATCTGAAAGAAGTGGCACCAGTTGAAAATTTTACATTGACATAATTATGCTAAGGCGTAAACTTAGGCTGAAGCACAGAAGCTCATCCCCAAACTCGCTTTTTTACACACAGAATCATGGTGAGTCTGTTCCTATTTGGAAGGCTGATGTTCCGAAAGTTTGATTCTAAATGATGAAGGATATGCATTTAGATTGTTGTCCATCAAACTTTGCACTGATTCCTTGGAGCTCAAGTCGAAGGATTAAATGTGGGACTTACTGAATACAGATCATATTATTATACCACTGACTCATTAAGTCCAGTTTCTCTTCTGTTCCCAAACCATTTTTTTTGTTGATCCTAACTGGGCATTGAATTAGGGCAGTGATGGCAAACCTTTTAGAGACCGAGTGCCCAAAACCTGGCCCCGCCCCTGCTCCACCCCTGCCCCGCCCCTGCTTTGCCCCCACCCTGCCTGCCCGCAGGGCCACTCACCGCCTCCAGGGCCCGCCGCAGATCGCCCAGGCAGCTCAGCAGTGCCATGATGGCCACGCCCTCTGCCCGCGCCCCGCACCATCAACTGTGCGCGATGGGGCGTGAGGGCAGTCTTGTCTACGCTGCCTGGCTGCCATGTCCTTGGCTGCGCTGCTCCGCGTGGGCCACGCTCGGGGGAGACTCTCCTCCAGGGGGGCTCTCCTCCAGGGGGTGAGGAGGGGGTCACGGGGGGAGGCAAGGTTGGGGCAACAGCACGTGTGCCCACAGAGAGGGGTCCGAGTGCCGCCTCTGGCACCCGTGCCATAGGTTCACCACCACTGAATTAGGGCTTCCTTGTGCTGTCCACAATAATGCTTGTGCTTTTTCCTTGAGTGGTTTTACTTAATTATTCCTTCTGATGCATTATCTTGTGTTTGATGGAAGAGGAAAATTCAGTTTTGGGTCTCGGCCAATATTTCAATGCTGACCCTAAAAACCTGGACGTTTTCTGCATAGCTTAGCTATTTGTTCTCTTAGGAATTATAATATTGACCTGAGTTAATTAGGAAAGTACACTTTTCCCTTCCCCATCTTGAAATTGGAGTAATATCTGTCTTATAACTGTAATATCTAACTGTTTTCTTTCCAACTCTTTATAATGCCCGATCAAAAATGTTGATGACACAGTGAATGCTATTGTATATGTAGAGGTGGTACGCATTAAAACCTTAATGTCCTAGAGACCTAGATAGATGTGTCTAAAGATTGTGAGCGGGGCACAGAACAGCATGTAGGTTTTCTAATCTGTGCAGTTGTATCACATAGCGAGCAAAGTTGTGTGAAATTGGCAATCTGTGGTTGAAAGATTAGAGAAAAGGCGTGAAACTTCCCATCTCTCAGGAAATCTATTTTTCAACTATAATGTATTAATTTCCCTCAATTCCATTATGGAGCCCTGGGGCCAAATCAACCTAATATGAAGCTTCTGTCTAGCACGTAACTCTTGCCTGTGTTTGGCTTGACCGTGTTCTTAAGAACTGAAGAATAATCTTGCCAGACTCTGAACCCCTCACCTTCCCTCATTCAATGTACTCATTTCCTATCAGAGAAGAAATGGTTCGTTTGCTTGGGGCCCCTCCCCCTCATGTTTCTGGAGTTGGTGTTGTTTTTCTTCACAGATCAGGAAACCACAGCTTCCTTAGAGAAACTGCTGCACAGAGAAGGAGAGTCTTACAACATGTGCCATGAGAGGGTTGGGGCAGGCTGATTTATGGGCAAGAGGCTTCCTGGGAAATTATGATTAGTCCTGATTCCAACAATGCAGCAGGACAATGAAACAACACCATGAATTTTGAGGATATGTGGAAAACAAACCAGGCCACTATTGGGCTTTTCGCTCAATACCGACTTGAAAAATCTTTAAGCATTGTTTTACTGGGCACGAAACTATTGACCTTCCTTTAATGGTGTCTAACAAATTGCAATTGCTCTTTCTTTCGCAAAATCCCAGCTTAGAAGTGTATACAGAAATGAGGTCCACTGCATAACTGTGTTAGTGTGTTTCTGAGAACAAATGTCTTGAAATAATGCTTTTAACTCTAAACCTCAAGCATTATTTGGAGCCGTTTGTTTGTTTGTTAAATTTATTTGCCACCCAACTCATTCCAAAGCAGCTCTGGGGGGCTTATAGCAGTGGTGGCAAACCTATGGCACGGGTGCCAGAGGCGGCACTCAGAGCCCTCTCTGTGGGCACGCATGCCGTTGCCCCTGTCTTAGGCCTTCAACTGGGTTTTATAAAACCTTTTCATTTTAGGACTCCACCGCCATGTGCAAAAAAAAAAAAAGGTTCAATCAGTCAATTTCAACTTCTCGTGGGAAAAAAAGATCTTGCAAAGTTGGAATTGATTGATTGAACTTTTTAGTCCCACCCAGTCTGCCGTTACCACCGCAGCCACGCCTACCCAATGGGCCATGCCCACCCAATGGGCCACACCCACCCGGCACTCGACGATGCATAAGTGGGTTTTGGGTTGCAGTTTGGGCACTCAGTCTCTAAAAGGTTCGCCATCACTGGCTTATAGCATGAAACCATTTTATTCCATTTGCTCTTAGATATATGCTAGTACAATTATGCTGTGATTCTCATTTCTGGATTTCAATATTAAGTCTAATTACTGATGAAATGGAGGTAATACTGGAGGAAAATCTCTTTAGACAGGATGTTGTACTGACCTTTGTGTAGAGAAGGAGAGTGGTAGAAAATAAAGTACAGAGTTATGGATAATTATAGAGATGATGTGATTAGTAATCACTTAGAAGAGGAATCTACTGGTATAAAGTGCGCATGAAATGCCTGATATATTCAAACGTGACTCTGTAATTGTTTGGATTTGTAGGATATCTGTGGAGTAGCTACTGTGTAGTAATAGTTAAGGTGTTGGTCAGGAAGACGCCAGTTCACATCTACATTCAGCTATGGAGGAAAGAAGTGCTATGTTATTAGGGAAAGAAGTTCTATGTATACCACTGTGAGATCCCAACAGAAAGAGGGTATAATTCCAACATATAAATTGGAGTTTCTCAAGATTATAAGTGCATTAGAACAATTTTCTCATTGTCTATATATGTCAGTTCAATTCAGCTGATCCAGCAGGCATTCTGACCAGGAAAAAAATCTGGATGTCTTCACAGGGATTATTAGATAATGTATCAGTCCCTGAATTATATAAAATCTGTTTCTCAACACCATTAAGTTTTGTGTATCATTTATCAAGTTAGATGGTGGGCTAGACACCTACCTATGAGGATTGAGAACACACTTTCAGATAAAGCTGTTTATTGCTCTCTGCCCAGGGTCACAGTAATGATCTTCCTTTTCTCACTTGATATGGGCAAATCGTTATGTCATCTCCTAGTTAAAGCTGATGCAACAGAACCTTCATTGAAAAGCTATCAATTGTTGCCCCTTGATAGAAGTCACTCCTAAATGTTTGCCTCCTTCGTATTGACATGTCCAAAGCAGGAACAAAGATCTTGAGAGAACAATTCAACAAATGAACTGTATATTTATTTTTCTCTCCCTCTATGCTTTCTTGGATAATGGTAAAGATTGGAATGAGGTTTATCTTTGGAATTAACAGAGAGAGAGAAAAGAGAGAGAGCTTCAATGCCTTGGGTGTAAAAATGAAGCAAAGGGCAGAAAAATAATTAATGAAAATATGGTGGGTTAATTTTGGCAAGTAACTGAGGGAGGGAGGCTTCTCTTTTTTGCTTCTGCAGTAAAGAAACAAAAGGGTAACTTCAAAAGTCATGAATAGAGATAAGATCCTTCCTGAGAATAGTCACCAGGAGGTTAAAACAAAATACCAAATCTTCTCTGGAAGCAATTATTTGAGCTGATTTTCTCTCAAGGAAAGCCTGCTTGGAATCTTGTTGGACAAAGGATATGTCATACAACTACAGAGAGATTATTTGATAGGAAATAGAAGATTTCTTTCTTGGAGACTGTTCAGTGTGAAAAGATGGCTTTTTCAGGGCAATTGTGGATTTGCTTTTATTCTTGAACATAATTATTTAGATGTGATAAATGATGCTGCACAGCCTTCTCAAAAGTGGCACATCCCCCCCCCCAAGATGCATTCAAACTGCAACTTTCAAAATTCTCAGCCAGCAAGTCAATGTGTTGAAAAATGGTTTTAAGTGCTGTCTCAATGTCTCATTATGAAAATACTCAGCCATATCGCAGTGAAAGAGGATTCAAGTATTTTCATAATGAGACCATGTTTATTTTGCTTCCAGAGCGGGACTACTACAACTTGTGTTATAAACAGCCAATTGGATGCCTGCTTTTCCGGCATTTTTGTGACACACGACTGGAACTCATGCGCTGTGTCAAGTTCCTGGATGCTGTGGTAAGCACAACTCAATATGAGCATTTGTTGGGGACGGGGGGCACTAATTGCACATTTTTTCATCTGGGATTCCACAGTGCATCCATTTCACACTATGCATGTAGCCCCTGCTGCTATTTCCTTGTTCTGTGTTCTTCAGAGCAAAGTCTAGTGTTATCTCCAAAATGTACTGCAATAGCGGATTCTCAAGATATTTCATTCATTCATTCATTCACTCACTCATTCATTCACTCATTCAATTTATTTGCCACTCATCGAAATCTGGACAGCTTACTGATACTGAGCACACAAAGAATATTCTCCCTGATTTGTCTCTTTGTACACAGAATAGCTGTTTTGGACCTTTTCAGCTGTGTTTTTATTTCTAGCAGAGATCTGTAACAATGGTGTCATTTGCTCTCATTGCAGGCTGAATATGAAGTGACCCCCGATGAGAAACGGAAAGAATGTGGGAAGCGCCTGATTGAAGTATACTTGAATCCTAAGGTGAGAGGCTTCTCAGGTTGTGGCCGCCAAGCAAAGGAGCCAAGGGGCTCATTGTGAGTTACTCTAATAATAAGCTGGGCTTTGGGAAGAGCAATTGCTTTAGTGAGAACTCTATTGGTCTTTTATCAGGGCTTTGTGGTGTGTGTGTTTGTGTGTGTGTGTGTGTAAAAGTCAGGATGGTCACAACTCAGCAGTCTTGAGATGATTGTGATGATGATGATGCAAATGCCCATTTCAGCCCTTTCTTATTCAGTGCCTGGTTCTTGTAGAATAACAATCAATATCACCGAGTATCAACATCATTCATTGCCAAAGTTTCTATCCTACAACAAACTGTAAAGGTCTAGCAATGCAAGGAGAAACACCAAGAGACTACAGTAATTTCTTCCTGTTTATTCCTGCTGCTGCCCTGCTCCATTCCCTCCAGCCCCATGATAATTCTGCCAGAGACTGGTTCTTTAGGAGAGAAACCGTTGCTTCTTGCAGAACTGTGAATCCTCATTTGACACTGATGCTTTGTCCTCAGAGTGTGGACCACGTCCCTGAAGTACCCTTGGAGCTGTTAAATCTGTGTTCTGAGCAACTGGAAGAGGAACCAAGTAAAGAACTCTTTAAGGAATCTACCAAGTGAGTAGAGGGAGTGGGTGGAATTTGATGAATACTGTGTACCTTTCCTGGACAGTAATTGGTCACTCAACAAGGTCTAAGCTTGCTCTTCACCAAATGCATGGAGAATTTGTTATTGATAAATTTTAGAACCCGTTGTATAGTATTATTCATTTTTCTGTCATAGAAGAGCTACTAGGCAACGTAGAGCAGAACATCTTTGTGCACATCTTAATAAGTAATATTTAGATTGTTAGCAGAGCTGTTAAAGCTTTGAGAACTGGTGGAAAAGAAGAGATCCTAACTTTATGATTCAGATTCAGACATTTCTTCTGGGTCATACTCCTTGTCCCTGGAAAACACTATACCTTCATTAGATAGCTGAGGGCGTGCTCCCCCAAACTAAGCCAGTTTGCAAACTGATTAGCAACCATATTAGAGATCCCCTAGATACCATGTGTCCATTATATTGATTTCAAGAGAGGCAGGGCATGTAGAAATAAGGAAGTTCTATATCTCAAACCTCTATATTATCTGGTAACAGGTACTGGCCCAAATTTGTCTAGCAATGATCTTCTAGTCCTCTACTGCATCTGTGGAAAAAGTTTTATCCAATGGGTAATGAATCAATGGACTCCTGCTCTTTCTAACAGGCGTTATAAATGAGAATCACTCTCCTAGTGCTATCTAAGTTGGGAATTATATCTTTGGCTTTCCTATAGGATAGTGCCTTTGGAATTGCCTTGGCCAAATAAATTATGAGCCTTCCTAATTCTGTGAGAGTTTTCCAACTTACGTCCAGTCAATTTTTTTGAAGCATCAGGCTCATTCATCATCTTTATTTTTCTGCATGGGGTGACTTCAATTTCCCTAAGAGGCTCTCGTTCCTTTTCTAGGCTTATCCATGACTATCTTAGTGTGGCACCTTTTGCTGATTACCTTGACAGCGTTTACTTCAACCGCTTCCTGCAGTGGAAGTATCTGGAAAGGTAAATCTTATTTTATTATTATGGGGTACTTGTGATCCAGCTTCTTTGGACCTATTGTTTATACAGTATATAGTTTATAAGCATATAAGGAAAGGCTGCTGGAATTGGGTATGTCTAGTTTAACGAAGAGAAGGACGAGGGGGGACATGATAGCAGTGTTCCAATATCTCAGGGGCTGCCACAAAGAAGAGGGAGTCAAGCTATTCTCCAAAGCACCTGAAGGCAAGACAAGAAGCAACGGGTGGAAACTAACCAAAGAGAGAAGCAACCTAGAACTAAGGAGAAACTTCCTGACAATTAGAACAATTAACCAGTGGAACAACCTGCTTCCAGAAATGGTGAATGCTCCAACACTGGAAGTTTTTAAGAAGAGACTGGACAGCCATTTGTCCGAAATGGTATAGGGTTTCCTGCCTGAGCAGGGGGTTGGGCTAGATGACCTCCAAGGTCCCTTCCAACTTTACTATTATTATTATTATTATTATTATTATTATTATTATTATTACTACTACTACTACTACTACTACTACTACTATTATTATTATTATTATTATTATTATTATTATTATTATTATTATTATTATTATTATTATTATTATTATTATTATTATGCCTATTTCCTGCCCTTAACAATCTTGCTGACTGCTGGGTGGGAGGGGGAATCTCAGTCACATAATGAAAACTAATCCAATCCTTATCAGGATTTTTTCCTCATTAGCCTGCTAGAACTTGATTCCGTTTTTATTCCGGTTCATTGGGCTCACGTATAAAATTTTGCTTGCCTCTTGTATTGCTCAAAGGAGAATAGAACTAAGGCTTCACCTTTCTAATGGGCAATTTACCTCTGTTTTTCTCTTAGGCAGCATGTAACCAAGAACACTTTCCGCCAATATCGTGTGCTAGGGAAGGGAGGCTTTGGAGAGGTATGTAATTTGACCAACCACAGGAGGCAGCTCCCCTGCCTGCCTTTAGGAAGCCACTGTATGGAATAATTTTCTGCTTCTGAACAAGAACTTCACAAGAATGTGATCTTGGTTATTTGAGCTGATGATGATCACAAGTACCTTTCTGAATAGCCTGACTGATATGCTAAGTATTTAAAGCCCTTTCTTGCTCCTTCCTACATTTGATGCCCCAAACTTTGCAGTCAGGGAAATACTAATGGCTGCAAAACATGTAAGGATTCGGCAAGAATGAGATCTTAACCCATTTATTTAGGTTTGATTCCGAGCTCCAGGACTGTCATATTATTCTCAGCAGGAAGGCTATGAACTCCGTGTTTTTTTTCTTTTTTGCAGTAAAAGCCAAGGCTTGTGTGATGGAGTCAATAAACCATTTAATCGCTAAGATATCACAGCATTTTTGCTTGACGATATCACAGTAATGACTTCAGAATCCAATAAACCACTTAATGCTGATAACGCTAATAAAATTTCGTGAACTGCCAAAACCATCACCCTTCATTTCTTCCCTTCAAAGGTTTGTGCTTGCCAGGTGCGGGCCACCGGAAAGATGTACGCCTGCAAGAAGCTTGAGAAAAAGCGGATTAAAAAGCGGAAAGGGGAAGCCATGGCCTTAAACGAGAAGCAGATACTGGAGAAAGTGAACAGTAGGTTTGTAGTAAGTACATAGGAACTGCTTTACTTCTGCCCGGGTTTGAGAAAGAGTTGGTCATACAATTACTTGCTGTCTACTCACTTGGTCTCTGCTCCATGATGAACAGGGCTAAAGTAAGCGGGATTTCCTTAGTCAAGTGGCAAGAAGGGGATGTTGGATTTTCCCCCTCCTGGCCTATAAACCTATAATGCTAAATCTATAGCTGCTACAGGACTACCAGCATCTCTCAGACATCTGTTTATATGGGATCTTGGAACTACCAGTAAATGCTTTGTGGAAGCTCTAAATGCTAATGGGCAATTTTACCTATATAACACTGCTCCTTCTTCCATATATCTAAGGCTTACATACTGTACATAGAGATGGATCATGCTACATCCTTTTGGGATTGAAACATTATGTAGATCACAGAAAAGGAGTTAGAAAAAGTAAGCCAAAGCAATTAGGGTATGAGGTGGGAAGAGGAAAACATATAGAGTTAAATCTACACCAGGCCAACATATTTAGTATACCTCTGTATACCTGTTGGTCCTTGAAAACCATGTCCATGCATCACTTCATATATTTTGTTTTTTAAGCTTCTCACCTCTCTTTTGTGCTAAGAATCTTATCAATTCCATCTAACTATGACTTCCTCAGTCTTCTTCTTGGACCATTCACCCTTCCTTCCTTCCTTCCTTCCTTCCTTCCTTCCTTCCTTCCTTCCTTCCTTCCTTCCTTCCTTCCTTCCTTCCTTCCTTCCTTCCTTCCTTCCTTCCTGTTTTGCACTTACATGTAACAAAATGTTCCATGGCTTTAGTCCCAGTATCAATGTGCAGCACTTGAAACTTAGGCTATATAGGTGGGGTTATCTCATGAGTCCCGTCCTTCCCAGCTGATTCTAAATCAGGCCATATTTGATGGGAGAGAGTACACAATTGGCCTCACCTGCAGTCTGCTGGACTTTCCACTGAGAAGCTTTTATTGAAACCAGCTCTGAAAAGATCCCAAAGGGGATGCACTGAGATAACTGAGCAACCTTACCTACCTGTACCTGTCCTTATTTCACTGAAGAGAAATCAACTGCACAGCGTCTTCTTGCAGTGACCTCCTTATATTTGGCCTTTTCACTACTCCTGCTGTTTCCTCCATTGTTTTTAGCTCCTCTGCAACCACTTAACTTTACATTAAACATTATAGCACGCAGTTAGCTATTAACTACCATTAATGCCTGCTTGAGTAACATCTTGTTTCAAGAGCTTTTTCTGTCTCTGCATATCTGGGGATATTTGTAAAGGTGAATAGTCAGCACAGTTCTGCATATTTGTATCTGGGTGCTGTGCTTTCTGGAGCTGTGTTAGGTTTGTTTTAGTCCTGAAACGATCTGATTTTATTGTAGGTGAGTCTGGCCTATGCCTATGAAACAAAAGATGCACTCTGCTTGGTCCTGACTCTCATGAATGGTGGAGACCTGAAGTTCCACATCTACCACATGGGAGAAGCAGGATTTGAAGAGCCACGGGCTGTTTTCTATGCGGCCGAAATCTGCTGTGGCTTGGAAGACCTCCATCGAGAGAGGATAGTTTACAGGTGAGAATGCATTTTTATTCTGGGCATAGCTGGAATTCAGTTGGGGACTATCTCAGTAAGGATTGTGCAATACCTTGAGCGCTGTTGCTGTAAAATAACAGTTATTGTTCAGAAACTGGTCATATGCATTTCCTCCTGAAGGGAGTGAAAATATGTACTGGTGAAATCTAAGGAAACTAGTCCTGCCTGATCAATATTCCCTTTACCCAAGATACAGATAAATATGTTGTATGAACATCTTGATGACGTTATTCTTACTGTGTTCCTCTTCAGGGACTTGAAGCCAGAGAATATTCTACTGGATGACCATGGTGAGTAAATGTTTTTCACAGACCGATTGATCCCCTCTATGGGTAAGTTGATGCTACTCCCTTTTTATAGCAAGCGAGGGAAATCTGTAAACAAGGCATTCTCATGTCTCCTTTTTCCCTTAACAAGGTCACATCCGCATTTCTGACCTGGGACTAGCTGTTCATGTTCCGGAAGAACAGACAATAAAAGGTCGGGTTGGAACCGTTGGCTACATGGGTGAGTATCCAAGAAGGGCTCTGGGGTGTTGACTGGAAACTATGGAAATCGCGAAGCCCATCAGAGCAAGGACAGAATATTTTGTCACAACTTAACAGGGCAAAACAGGTGAATGTCATCCTGAAGGGCATCTGAGCTTAAGTTTGAATAACTGGTAGAAAGTGGTCACATATGCTAGATCTCCAGGGCCGAATAAGGAAATGCATTTGTCGCCTCATTTGCTTCTATTTTGACAATAACTTGCTTGATCCAAATATTTCTCCTTCAGGGTTACCTTTGGACTCCCAGTATTGTTTGTTTTGTGGGGCCAACAGAAATATTACAGTACTGGTGAAACAAATAAATCCCTCATGTTTCTGCAGATCTGTAGGTAGGCCTGTTGAAAAAGCTGAGGCAGCTACTTGGGAAGGTGTTTTCAGATTACCCAGAAATAAATCTTCATTTCAAACTTTGGACTGTGGAGGGTTTTTAAAGATTCAGCTGCAGGATTGTGTAGAAGTGTAGCAGCATTCCTTCCTGAAACAACCATCCAGGGTTTACAGACTAGAAATATAATTGTAGTTGGAATAAAGTATTCAAACAGTACAAATTGGCTTGCATTCATCTTCTGGATATGTTGGTAGATGTCCCTAAGAGATTGATTACCTTGTGCTGCTTAGATGGAAGAGAAGGAATCAACAGTTTTGTGACAATGTTGTGCAAACAGTATAGAAAGGTTGGAGCCTGTAATTACAATAGGATACAGAAAGAGATGGCTCCTTCTTGCATTCGGTGTTACATCTCTGAATCCCAAGTAAGGGGAAATAGAAAATGCATCCTTTACTACTTCTGCTTCTTCCTTGCAAGTATCCATCTTGCACCACTACCACCCACCCTACAGTAAATATGAAGCTGGTAAGATACAGTACTTTTGGTCAGAGTCCATTGGAGCCATTAATCCTAGAAAATTGTCTTACATTGAACTGGACTGCTGATATATTAAATTTGGTGTTCTGTATGTTGGCCAGCAATGGCTCTTCAAGATTTCAGGCTTTTATAGCCCTGTCTAGTACCAAAACCGGGGTGTTGGTTAAAAGGTACTTGTTGGGAGTTGCCAAGAGTTGGTTATAAGATAAGGGCACAAATAAACAAACAAATGCATGTAAAACACTACTACACCCACTGAGCTTTGGAGCTTTCCTGTAGGAGGAGTGGCCATAGCCCAGGGACAAAGTCAAAAGAGGAATCAGCCTAGACTCTCTACGTTGTCACAAACAGGCTAAATTCAACCCTTCTTGAATTCCGTTAGCCCTTATCTAGTGCCAAAATAATGCTATCTGTTAGTTGAGTAGATTCCTGTGCATAGGCATGAGCAATAAATCAGTTTAACTGAAAGTTAACGTGTGGCCCTGGTGTTTTGCGCCTGACATTTGCCTAAGATCAGATCTCAAATAAGTAAAGATTGCGTATAGATGTGGTTGAAATGGTTCTTTTTGCAGCTCCTGAAGTTGTGAAGAATGAACGGTACACATTCAGCCCAGACTGGTGGGCCTTAGGATGCCTGCTGTATGAGATGATTGAGGGTCAGTCTCCGTTCCAGCAGCGCAGGAAGAAGATCAAGCGTGAAGAAGTGGAGCGTCTGGTGAAGGAAGTCCATGAAGAGTATTCTGAGAAGTTCTCACCTTTTTCCCGCTCACTGTGTTCCATGGTAGGTGTGCTGCCTCTTTGACCATCAGGCAGTTAGAATTTACAACATAAACCCTTTCCTTTTCAAAGGTGGAAACTATAATATAATTAAAACCGAATTTGCTGTCTTGGCTTACTTCAGAATGGGTTCAGCCAAAACAAAAATCAAAGATTTTTTTTATTATATGTGTTAAAATCAGGGGTAGTCAACCTTGGCTCTTTTATGACTCGTGGACTTCAATTCCCAGAATTCCTGAGCCAGCTTAGCTGGCTCAGGAATTCTGGGAGTTGAAGTCCACAAGTCATAAAAGAGCCAAGGTTGACTACCCCTGTGTTAAATTGTTAAAAATAAAAAAACAGGAACAAAAATACTTTTAATGTAGTTTGGTAGTCAGTTAAGTGCAAGAATTTCAGTTCATTATCAATGATCAGTGCCTGGGTTTTTACCACATACTAAACCATGGATTATTGGTTAGTAGATTCTAAACCATTAAAGATGGTTTATAGATCACAGAGGCAATGTACTACCTGCATAGGTTGAAGCAAAACAAGCCATATTATATATTAAAGTTAAATGCAAACCTGTATTTAGACCAGTATGTAGCACAATCTTCCTGCAATTGTGCTGCTGCACATCTCAACATATCTGTATACAAACTAATCCTACCTGACATTTACCTGTCAGAAAGCAATTAAATCATGCTTTAAATTTTTTGTATCCTTGTGTAAACTCGTATAGATGTTTATTCTGAAACTTTCCTTTGTTTAGGAATAAACTTGATTTCCCAGTTTACTAACTAGTAAATAAATAGCCATTGTTTCAAATATCCTTTCTGCACATTTTTGACTAACAAGAGAGGGGCATGGAAGAAGGACGGATAGAAGGTGAAATCAAGCTCCCACTGTGGGCCTCAGTTTCCCTCACTAGCGTGAACACCTGTCTCAAATCAGTGGAAAATACGTATCAGAAATCTACAGGTCCCTCACCATGATAGTTTAATACCACCTTGTGATATTAATTAAATTAATAAACTCTTTCTGAGCCAGATTCATTAGATATCCCAAGAAGACGCATGTGGTCTTAATTTTGTTTCTTAACTGTAACTGCAGTGTATGAGGAAGCCTGGAAAGGCTGTTAGCTATCAAATAGTGAGCCAAAATGTTAGGGGAAAAAATCTTATTCAGTGACTGCCTCATTCCATTCACTAAAACTTACGACAATGATACCAGTTCTCATATTTATGACACAGGTTTATAAAGCAAAGCAAACTAGTAAGTTCATAAGCACGGGCCATTTTACTCAGCAATTGCTTCGGTTAACAACTAAGTCGCCCATCCCAGTGGTGGCTGTCAAATAAGGACTACCTGTATAAACTTCTGTTATGATCCATAAAGAGGCCTAAAAGACTAGAAAAATAAAGCAGGCAAAAGAGTCACTTTTACCAACTGAAGATGATACTCCAGCTGTGCCGGCTTCAGACAGGCAGAGTTTGGTCACCATGATTCATGCATTAGGTGAGGAGGTCCCCCTGGGACTGGACTGGGGGCTCTAACTAATGCAGAATGGAATGGTTGGGTTCCTCATTGGGGTGCTTTATCTGTACGTATCCCTGGTTGCCAATGAGCTAGATTCAAGGTGCTAAAATATAAATTCTAAATGGGTTAGCCAAGAAAGCATCTCCTAATACATTAGCCCCTCAAACATCTGCTCTCTCCTGTGGTTTGTCGATTAGCAGTTGGTGTCATTGCCAAGATGGGCCCACTCAACAAGGGCTCTTGATAAATCAAAGCCAGACATTCTTGCATTTTAGGTATATGTTGGTTGGCCTTTCCCTCATCCGGTTTTGTGTCTTGTTTTTTTACTATATTTTTTTAAAAGGTGTTTTTTTCCCCAGTTAAATTGTATTTTGTCTTATCACATATTTGTGATATTTTTGTAAATCACCTTGGTTTTTTTTAAAAAAAGGTTTATAAACATTTAATAAATTACTATGTTGGGGGCCATTTTTTATTTTATGGTAAATAATGGTAAGGATGTAAAAGATAAAAAGTAATTTTGCCAGCTTGAGACTGATTTCTAATCAGCCAAAAATATAACATGAATTTTGGGATTAGCAAAAAGCAGGACAAAAAACAGTCCGCAAAGAATACTTCAAGTTTTATGTCAGTATTTTTGCCCCCTAAAGTAGTTTTTAACAGTTTAAATTTGGGTTAATTTTTTTCCTCTTTTAATGGAAGCTGCGTAACTCTATACAGAGTCTTGTGTTTGAACTTCTTGTTCTGCATTTTAGCTCTTGTGCAAAGAGCCCTTGGAACGGTTGGGCTGTCGAGGGTCTGGTGCACAAGAAGTGAAAGACCATCCTCTGTTTAGAAATCTGAATTTCAAGCGGCTGGAAGCTGGGATGCTGGACCCACCTTTTAAACCAGATGTGAGTTGAAAATGCATGGGTGGTGTAGTCAGGTTTTGTGCTCTTATAATATTGTTTGCTATTTTAAATGTAAGAAAATAAGCCTTCCATACACTTTTTCCATCTATTCCTTCTAGCCCCAAGCTATTTATTGCAAAGATGTCCTGGATATTGAGCAGTTTTCCACAGTCAAAGGGGTAGAGTTAGAACCAACGGACCATGACTTCTATCATAAATTTGCAACGGGAAGTGTCCCTATTCCCTGGCAAAATGAGGTAGGTGTTCTTCTGGGAAATGGTGCTTCTGAAAGCAGATTTTTTTTTAAAAAAAAAAAATGGGTTATCTGCTTTTGCCACAAAAACTGGCACTGGTAGCTGATTTTGGATGCTGCTCTGAGAAATGAGTGGGCAGTGCTATAGTAAGTTCTGAAATTTTTATTATTATTTTGTAGATGATAGATACAGAATGTTTCAAGGAGTTGAATGTATTTGGTCCAGATGGCATCATACCTCCTGATCTGGACTGGAAAGGGCAGCAGCCTCCCCTGCCCAAAAAGGGCCTACTCCAGCGTCTCTTCAGCCGACAGGTAATTCATCTGGCAGGGTTGAGTGGCACTGCCTGATGAGATCTCCCTTGAGATGCATTTGTTCGGAATGGCTCTTACCATTAGATAGTTTCCATGGTTGTTCATCTCAGCTTTCCCATCACATCCTCTATTGGAGCATCTCTAGGGCATAGTTAATTTACTGACAGAGGAGAATATTTGTAGCTCAGAGTTGAAATGAGGGGTCCTTGGTGCTCTCTGAGCCTGGTTGTTTCCTTGCAGGCGTTTCATTACCCAAACTAGGTAACATCATCAGTACGGTACAGCTAAAATTTAGTTGATTGGCAAGATCCTTAAGGTTTGAGTCCTTAATATCCAAAGCAACTTATTTTCTGAATAAACCTCAGAAACCTGTTAAGTAAGCAACAGGTTTCAATTTGCAAACCTGGAATGAAGTTAAGTGTGACTTGCAGCAAAGTACAATTACTCTAGGCTTGTTTGATTTGGGTTGGTAACTAACAGTCATGTTCCTTTTAATTGTATTAGCCTTACGACCCCTGACAAACAAAATAAAATTATCTTATGTTGAGGTATTTTTATCATGCCTTTCAGTTGAAAGCATTTTAAGGCAATGTACAACAACTAAA
Organism: Protobothrops mucrosquamatus; assembly: GCF_001527695.2. NCBI lineage: Eukaryota > Metazoa > Chordata > Lepidosauria > Squamata > Viperidae > Protobothrops > Protobothrops mucrosquamatus. Next base: position 303,813 of record NW_015387342.1, on the reverse strand, counting down.
AGCCAATTAAATCACAAAAATACTGTCAGATTATTACACCAAAGGGATACCGCTATTTCTTAACCATAAAATGAAACTGCTAAGAGCAGTTTAGCAAACAGGATTGAAAAAATATATCTCTTAATTTTTGTTCCCGAAATTGAGCTAGAATCAATTGAGCCCTTAAGGAAGACCATTTAACATTTTAGGGGGCAGCAAGAAGAAAACTCTTTGACATGTATCTAATAAACAATATTTGCGAATTAGGTCATCTCAGGCATCTTCCGTATATACAGATAACCAAACAAATTTATAAAGAAGCAGGGCGCCCTTTAAATAGTCATTTCATAAGTTTTTAAGGCTACTTTAAAGATGAACGGACAGAAAACATTGAGCAATTATGCAGATTTTTCAATATTGGTATAATAGAGTGCTAATATTAATATTAAGTAACAGACAAAAGCCTGGCATGCAACCTTTTATATAAGTTTCTGGATGCTTTTCACATGTTGCGTTAAAGAGCATAAATAATCATGCCAAATTATACCGACCCAGTAAAGGTCACAGCTGGAACATTAAATGTAATTGTGCAAACACGTCTTGCCAAAGTTATGAGTTTGCTCTTTCGGAGGGTTGCAACCTCTTTCAAAACAAGAACTCTCTGAACCAGACTTCCTCTTCAGCAGCAGAACTGGACTTTACAAACTGGCTCCTTCTTATCGAGCCCAAGCAGGATTGAAGGATATGAGCTGTTTCCTTCATACTGGTTGCCCAAGGGTGATAGAGCTAAATACCATCAGCAGATGGGTGATATCTCATTCCAGAATTCCACGCAATTTCTTCCCCATAGTTTCACGTAGACGTTGAATAAGGTGGGCCACATCACAGTCCTGTACAAGATCACGGGAGAAAAGCTTTTATGTGTTGCCTCCTGCAACCTTTCATAATCTTCTTTATTTCCCATGATATTAATCCTTTCAGCTTATTTGATTAGCAAGGAGCGGCAATGGTTAGACAAACATGTAGTAGGCTTCACTGCTGTAGATTCCCTGCTCACCTCCTTGAGCTCAAAGGATTCCAAGAAAGCAGATAAGTAGTTGCCAGTTAATATAGTAAGTTATATTACTTTAACCCATTATTAATTCAGTTTAGTAATGGAGTCTCAGTCAGGGTGAACAGTTTTTCATCTATCAAGAATGATCTAATTCTGCCGTGAGGGGAAGGTCAAATTAGGAATGATAGGAATAAGCTATTTTCTCATTTCTATTTTCTTTCCATACAAGCAGGCTTTGATATTCTCTAAATGAGACAGAACATTTCCTAAACACCTTCAAGTGGCCATTTTGATCCATTTGCTGTGTAGGGGAAAGTCCATATTAATAACACATCCAGCATAAACCATTATGCTGTCAGACCATCAAACAAACATAGATCAAAAGGCTTTTAATAGCACCTTTTTAAGCTAACCAATTTTATTAAAAGACATGCACTTTTGTGAGCTATAGCTTACTTCGTATAACTCTTCTTCCTTTAGAGTATCAATTCCATCCGTCAGACTACTAAATGAAGAGGTGCTCTGTTGTATCACATATTCATTGGCACAAGTTGCTGACATGACATGAAACTCTGGGTTACTCCTAACTGGACTTGGACATTTTACGGTCCTCAGGCCACATCCAGTCCTTTGGCTCTCCATGTCCAGAAAGTAGAAATCAAATGTAAATATGTGTATGCCATGCACACAATACAACTGCATTTTTTTTATTTTGAAGGCGGTTGCTATTTTTCCCCCCGTTTACATATGTGTGTGCATGCATGTCTTATGCACCTTTATAGTCCTATTGGTTTGGCCCTCCACAACAGTCCCAGTTTCTCATGTCACCCCTTGGGGAAATTAATTGCCCACCCCTGCTCCTAACTGAGCAAACTTGATGGGTTTGTTAAATTACCAAGACAAAGTAATCTGGGTTGGTCCAGCATCAACACTCAAAGGTGTTCCATGTTGCTTTAGAATTTGAAACAATTGGGCAGCAGGTCATAAGGGGGATCACTGTCACCTCATGTATCAAAATTAGCAGACTGTTGAATGGTTCATCTGACTAGACATTTAGCATTCCCACACATTCCTGTTTTTCCTCCCAGCCCTACTTGGTAGACAGAGGAAGGTCAAATACTCATCCGTTTTCTATTGGTCAGATCTCTGGGATGTATATTAGATCTGTTTTCTTCATCGAAAATCAAATCTTGGGTGAGTGATGTCTTCCCAGTAACTGATCAGGAGCCTAAACGCAGTAAGGCTATCATAGCTGAATTAAAAAATCTGGACCACAACTAGTTGGCTGCTAATAGCAATTCTTGATGGAGGTTTTCTGGTCATCCAGAGTTTTGCATCTCAAGTACAGTAATTCTGTGTTAAGGTTGTGTGTACTACTTCGTAGTTATCTCAGTTTCCTTCCTGAAGTAGCGGTCTGTATGGAGGAATAAGTTTTAAAGCCTACCATCTGTTCTGTGGTATGATGCTAATCACTTGTGAAGTCATTTCCACGAAGGTCCATTTAATGTAAACTTTCCATTTGCTCCTGAATGTGTGGATATGCCCACAACCAAATGCTTTTAAAGCTCTTCCTAGACCACAGGTCGGCAACCTGCGGCTCTGGAGCCGCATGCGGCTCTTTGAGCCTTCCCCTGTGGCTCCCAGCCTCCTCTGCCATTTGCAGAGAGAGACAGAGACAGAGAGAGGCACTTGTGCTTCCCTGCTTCTCTCTCTGTCTCTCTTTGTGTTGTGTGTGTGTGTGTGTGTGTGTGTAAAAGAGAGTAGACTCACGGTGTTCTCCGACAAGCTGAAAAGCTTTTTGGGCGGGGCTCCTCCCTTTGCTGCGTCTCTGCAGGAAGCAAAAAGCAGGAGGGGCAGGAGAGAGCTAGCTAGCCCAGCTATGCTGACTCAGGAATTCTGGGAGTTGAAGTCCATGAGTCATAAAAGAGCCGAGGTTGCCTACCCCTGAGCTTGTTGGAGAACAGCTTGAAGCCAGCTTGCCAGGTGAGCAGAAGATCAGAGAGAGGGAGAGAGGGAGGAAGACAAAGAGAGAGAGAGGGAGGGAGGGAGAGAGAGAGAAAGAGAGTGGGGGAAGAGGACTGGCAGACCAAGGGCAGAAAGATGAAGAGGAAGAGAGAGAGGGAGGGAGGGAGAGAGAGACAGAGAGAGAGACCCTTTTGACATCTAAAATGAAGATAACACTGCATATATCCTTTTTTACCTTTATGATATATATATATATATATATATATATTAAGATCACTGAGCAAACACGGTAAAAAAGGATATATGCAGTGTTACCTTCATTTTAGATATCAAAAGGGTTTTGCGGCTCCCAATGTTTTGTGTTCGGTGGGAAACGGGTCCAAGTGGCTCTTTGAGTGTTTTGGGTTGCCTACCCCTGTCCTAGACAGTAGCGTAGAAGTAAGGAACAAACCTCCTGGCCCAGCCAGCAGCATCACGTTTGTAGCCCTGCCTTCAAAGGATGATGAGTCTGAGGCTGCTGAAGTGCCTGTTAAGAAACGAGACACAACGCTGCGCCTTCTGAAAGGCCTATTGTCCATACGGGGCCAGAATTTCTGCGTCCCGTCGGGAAAACTCCAAGCTGACCAGAAGCAGGAGAGCTCGGAACACTTGAAAGTCCCATTGTCCCATTGTTTTCTCCCAAGGTTGTTCCTTCTCTCCCGCCTGGCTTCGTGATTTAAAAATAGAGCATTTTTCCACAGCACCCACAGCTACCATGTAGCTTAAGAACAATGCCGTGTCCTTTTCTTTTAATTATTTATTTTACTTTGCATATAGTAAACAAGGGCACTTTTGAATTGGCCCTCTACGTTTCTAATGGGAAGTTGCTGCTTTGGAGTAAAACTCAGCAGCCTGCTCCAGTGGCTCTGTTTGATTGGCGGAGCAGGGATCCCTGGTTGGGCCTCTCACAGCAAGTTTGCTTTTTTTTTTTTTTCAGAGGTGAGGAACCTCTTCTCTCCCAGCTGTCCCAGACTCCACTGCAGGCATGACAAGACAAGGGAAAGGAATGTGGACTCTAACCCTTTCCGTTCCTTCCTAACCCCCCCCCCCCCACATCCCGCCCTTCCGGAAATGCTGCTTCTCTGCAGCAATAATCCCTCAAGTCCCTAATTCTACTTTCTGCAAAACACCAAAAATGCTTTATCTTGATCGTTTTTTGGGGGGGAGAAAAACTCCATTTATTATGGCTCCCGTATCTAGGTAGTCCCATTACTAGGAAATGAAAGGGTTTTTTTTCTTCTTTCAACTTGTACCAAAGGTCCTGAGGGCTTTCTAAGATCATGCTAACATTTTGGATACTTGAAACTTTCCGCACTCAGGTTCCTGGGTTAATTGCCTGCTTAGTCCGAGGGAATAAGTGGCTCATGGTTCTGTGCGGCGCATCTTCCAGCTGCAATTTTACTGAGCTGAGTTACATTCCGATCTTTGGGCTGGGCTCACTAATACAGAGTGATATTTGTTTTGTTCACGGCCCGCTAATAGCATTTACGTTCTCCCTAATCCATAAGTAAAGCGTTACCGGTCCATGGGAAATGCACAGAGTGGCCGGAAAGAAATGTAATGGAAGATCCAATGAGTTTTGGCTTCCAGAGAGTGTTACTTGTATTTTGGCAGCCTTGTTTTAAGTGGGGCTGGGCCAAAAAAAGCATATTTCTGAGTAATGGAGTTTCTCTGCGGGGAGTGGGAATAAAATCCTGTGGCTACCTGCTTGTTGAATAACTGGACTCACTCTGTGCTTGCTCTGTGCTCTCCGTTTCCCCTTTCCCTCCCTCCCTCCATTCTCCAGGACTGTTGCGGGAACTGCAGTGAAAGTGAAGAGGAACCGACTCGCTTATGATCTGACTCAGAAAAGAAGGCGCTCGCTCACAGTCAAACACATGCCCACCACCAGCGTGTGTGTGCGTGTGTGTGTGCAGCTCGTTGTTTCAGGATGGCAGCAGACTCCCACCCCAGAGGGGAAGTGTTCGAAGACCAGGCAGAAGAGGAACCTCTTCTGCAGAAACCTTCAGTGTACTGCAAGAGAGCCGTCTTGCTTGCTACTCCTCTTCCACGTTGAGAGAGCGAGGATGGCAGGAGTGTATACGGAATATCCCAGGGCTGGCCCTGACCCCAATTTTTGACCTGCTCATCTCCTGGTGTTTTTTTTTTTTTAAATATATTTATATTACTGTAAATGTGAATGTATGTATAAAGCATATGTACATTCTTAATGGTTGGGAGAAGGGTCCTTCTGTGTGTCTCTCTCTGCACTTCCCTCTCTAGCTCATCATCACCGCTTCATCTTAGTGAAGAGCCTGCACCGGCCTTCCGCTGGATACGATGATGGAAGATGCTGGGTGTGGCAGGTAAAACGAGAGAGCTGCCATTGCTGGTGTATCTGATCTGCAAGGACAACTGGAGGGTGCTGTCTCTGCACATCTCTTCTTCTCTCTTAGCCAACCCTCCACTATTGTAAACTGTTGAGTTGGTGTGTAATACCAAGGCACTGTAGAAATGATGGCAAGTTTTAAGTTTCCCTTTGAATCTGCAGATACGTCTTATCGTTTAGGCAGCAACCATCAATTTTTCTTGGATGACAATCTCTGATTTTTACCTTGGGAACTTGGCTTAATGAGAATAAGAAATTCTCGAATATCCAGTATAGCTCCATTACTAGTGGCATTACACTGGTTTCTAGCTTTATTTCTGTTGTGAAACTCCAGTAGGGATTGATATAACCAAACAGAGTGCGAAAAGTGTTTATATCTCCTCTTCCCAGCCTTCATGGAAAACTAAGCCCACTTTTTTTCTTCTTCTTCTTTCTCCTTCCCTTTCTTGTAGCACATTGTCCTCTTTCCCTTCCAGAAAAGAAATGATCCCATTACTTTTAGTCCTGACTGATTTGCAAATTGCCAACTGTACTCATGATAGCAAATGCATATTCCTTAGCCTAGAAGCTTGAGCGAAGAGCCAAGCTATCTTGAAGTGGGTGGTTTCAGATCAGATCTTTTGACATCTTCATCTGCCTTGCAAAGCAGTTAGAAGTCTTTAATTTTTGGAGCAACATAGCTGAGGTAGAAGTTAATCATGTTCGCTTGCACAACTTCCTCATTCAAACTAGCAGTTCCCAGACTGCTGTTAGGCTTGCAATTGATTAAGGGGTAAATGCAGCTTTGGAGGACCAATTAATTTGCCCTTTGGCCAAGAGCACAGTAAAAACAAAGCATGTTGGGAGATCCAAAGACAGGTGCCCTGGAGCTCATGTAACCTGACCCAAAGTCCTGACCCGCTTTCCATATGGAATCTCGTATGTGGTCTTCCATGACTTGGAGCCCTGGGCCCACCCAGAGCTGCACTTGTGCCTTCACGATGCTCTCCTGAGCAGGCCTCTCTCAGTCTTGCTTAATGCTGGGATTAAAGTTTCTAGTCTTCTCTTGATCCCGGTCCAGAGTGCAAATCTTTCGTCTCCCCACAGTTATTTCCAGCCTCATGCTGTACTTGTGCAGCTGCTGCCTTGTTTTGGGACAGGTAATGCCATTTCATTGTTCACTTGTGGTACCTCACGGTAGTATTATGTTCTACTGGCAATAGGGAAACTATTCTTACTGTGTTAATTGTTAAGTACTGACTCGTCATTGCTGTGGTACAGAAGAAGATGGCGTGAATACATCAATAGGTGCTGAAAAATCTCCTGCCAATGCACTCTTAAGAATGTGAACATCAACCACCCTGCCTTTCAGTTATAAAGAGCAGCCACCCTGCACAAACTTTCTGTGTGTCTGAATGCTTTGGTGACTGCCTTTTACCCTTGGCCACCCTCTCCACTTGTTGATGCCTCTGAGAGACTGCTCTTCACAGTCTAGTACAGGGGTAGGCAACCTTGGCTCTTTTATAGCTGACTCAGGAATTCTGGGAGTTGAAGTCCACGAGTCATAAAAGAGCCAAGGTTGCCTACCCCTGGTCTAGTATATCTGCTGTCTTAGTTTTTTTTTTTCTCCTTGGAATTTCTAGCAGAACATCGTATGCTACTTCAGACCTCTTCAACACGCATGTCTATGCATTTTGTCTTTCTTTTACTATTTCCGTTCACTTGATCCTTCTTCCCAAATTCATTCTGGCCATCTGAAATTATTTTTTTAAGAAAATGGTTGAGAATATTCTACATGGATTTAAATGACTAAGCCTCAAGCAATATTTTAAGTCAGAGAGTAAGGTTAAAAATAGAAAAGTATGCTGCAACCACGCTTGCGTAGACATTCCGGGAACAAGGTTGCAGATCTATTACAGGGAATCCCAGTATTTAAATTTCTGTGTATTGCACAATTAGTAATGTTGTCTATAATTTTATCATTTCGATTGTGGTCGTTTTTGAATTTTCTTAAAATGTGACTTAAGATTTCTTAAATGTACATATTGTAAAAACATCAATGAAAGAAAGAGTTTCTCAAGTGTGAGATTACTTTGATTTAATAAAACTACTCTATGTTGCTAAGAAGGAAATTTCATCTATTTAATTAAATCTGGGAGCATGAATTACTTTCTATTACTGTTTTTTTTAAACAATGTTCCATCAGGACTAGATGTGATTCCGATGTACAAGATTTATTTGACCACAGATCTAAGAGTAAAAAGCAAAGGCAGAGCAGCCTAGCTCTAATATCAGTTTTGTATTCTAGTTTCCAATACAAGCTGGGGGAAAAAATTAATCAAATCTGGAATTGGGGAATAACCTGAGGCAGTGATGGCGAACCTTTTAGAGACCGAGTGCCCAAACTGCAACCCAAAACCCACTTATGCATCGTCGGGTGCCGGGTGGGTGTGGCCCATTGGGTGGGTGTGGCCCATTGGGTGGGCGTGGCTGCGGTGGTAACAGCAGACTGGGTGGGACTAAAAAGTTCAATCAATCAATTCCAACTTTGCAAGATCTTTTTTTTTCCTGCGAGAAGTTGAAATTGACTGATTGATTGAACCTCTTTTTTTTGTACACGGCGGCAGAGGCCTAAAGCGAAAAGGTTTTATAAAACCCAGCTGAAGGACTAGGACTGGGGCGATGGCACGCGTGCCCCAGAGAGGGCTCTGAGTGCTGCCTCTGGCACCCGTGCCATAGGTTCGCCACCACTGACCTGAGTTATGAGGGTTCTTCTTGAGAACAAGGACTTGGCTGCTTCCAAAGTATTCACTAACCAGGATTGTCTGCTCCAAATGGCAATGGTTCCTCAGGGTCTCTCAGCTTTTACTAACGTTTCTTCTTTAAGAACAGCTTCAAAATACTGAATCTGGCATCCAGAGGTATCCACAAGGTATGCTCAAAAATGTCAAGGTGGCATCCACAATAGTTAATGAAAGCATTGCATGTTTGTTAGTCAAGGTTTTTTATTTTTTTAACCACACCCCCGTGGACGTTCCTGCTAGAGTATCTTGTATGTATCTTGTACCAACAGCCTAGTATAGAGCAGTGATGGCGAACCTTTTAGAGACTGAGTGCCCCAAAACCACCCCGCCCACCCCCGCTCTGTCCCCCACCCCGCTCACTCCACCTCTGACCCATCTGCCCCGTCCCCACCGCACCCTCAGGGTCATCTACCACTTCCACAGCCTACCGCAGATCACCCAGGCAGCCTGCAGTGCCATGGTGGCCACACCCTCTGCCTGCACCCTGCAGCATCATCTCAGCATGACGGGGCACGAGGGTGGAGTCTTGTCCCTGTTGCCTGGCTACCATGCCCTTGGCTGTGCTGCTCTGCGCAGGCCACACCCAGGGGTGACTCTCCTCTGGAGGGGGCTGCTGGTGAGGAGGAGGCCGTGAGGGGAGGCACGGCTGGGGCGACGGCACACATGCCCACAGAGAGGGCTCTGAGTGCCGCCTCTGGCACGTGTGCCATAGGTTCGCCATCACTGGCATAGAGCCTCTAATCTGATAGCCCCTTCAATTAGACTTTCAAGTAGGTATTTGGTTTTTATTTGATTTAATTTAAGATTAGAGCTATAGTTAATGTGCTGGAGATCTGTCTTTTCCTTGTATCTGTTTTCAGGCTCATGCCCTGCCAAGCTATAGTAGAAGCCAGATGCTCTAAAATTAGGAACAGTTTTACATTTTGTGCTCATTTCTCTTTTTTTTTCTGCATGATTGCTAAAACTCTGGTTTCATTTGAATAGTCTCTCTCTCTCTCTCTCTCTCTCTCTCTCTCTCTCTCTCTCTCTCTCTCTCTCTCTCCTTTTTGAGGGTTTACATTCTTTTTCTCCTTTCTTTTTAACCTAATTTGTAGCTGTCTGTTTGTTTGCTTTCCCTGATGCTGCTTAAAATTGTATCTTTAGATTCTCCTTTGTAATAACAACCTGCTTTATCCTGGGTATCAGCACTTTTATGGAATCTTTACTCTTTTTCTGACAATTGCCGTCTAATCCAGAGGTCCCCAACCTTTTGGGCACCAGGGACCAGTTCCGTGGAAAGAGGTTTTTCCACGGACCAGAGGGTGTGTGGTTTTGTGTGCTGCCTGCATCTGGCAGATGGGGATTTGCTTTTTGTGTGGCCTGGTTGCTGGCATGCCGTGGCCCAGTACTGGTCCACGGACCAGTGGTTGGGGACCCCTGGTCTAATCGCTGTGTTTTTGTGTCTACATAGCAGCAATGAACAGGTGCATAAATAAAATTATAAAACTGTGAAGATATGCACTATATAAAACATATATCTGCAGAAAGAAATTAGAACATGCTATTCTCTATTTCCTTCGAGAGTGATTGTTTCTGGAACCGTTTTGTTCTATCTTGTCCACTCCATCTTCCCTTGAGCAAAATTCCATGAACATAAAAGGACCTCCTTCAAAGATCCTATTGTGGATCCATTCATAAGATGAACAGTTGCAAGCATAATTTATGAAAATACTTGGAAAGTATTTGTTGGAATGGCATCTCTCTCCTAAATTGTTTGGAGGTTTAAGTAAATTACAAATCATGCATGCTCTTCAAATCAACTTCAGAGTTTGACTATGGAGATTCTCAATTATCCAAGTCATGGTTGTCCCAGAACTGAAGAAATTTCTTGGATGAGAAGTGAAATATTTTCAAGGAAAATACCAAGAAAGTCCAGTTGCCTTTTGAAAAGCGCCTTTGGGACAACTTCATAGTTTCTAATGCAGCTTTGTATCTTTGAATGTCATACCTTCATCTTAGCTATGAAATAAGATTCACTGAAGACAGAAGAACTTGGTTATTCATTTTGCTGGAATTATCCATGTCCTATATCAGTGATGGTGAACCTTTTAGAGACCGAGTGCCCAAAAACCGCCCCCCGCCTCCGTTCCGCCTCCCACCTTGCCTGCTCCGCCCCCACCCGCCCCCTGCCCCGCCCACCTGCAGTGACACACACCACCTCCATGGCCCGCAGCAGATCACGCAGGCAGCCCTGCAGCACCATGGCAGCCACGCCCTCCGCCCACACCCCGCAGCATCATCTGCATGCTATGGGGTGCGAGGACGGAGTCGTGTCCCTGCTGCCCGGCTATGTCCTTGGCTGCGCTGATTCTCCTCCAGGGAGGCTACTGGTGAGGAGGGGCCACAGGGGGAGGCGGGCCTGGGGCGACGGCACGCATGCCCACAGACAGGGCTCCGAGTGCCGCCTCTGGCACACGTGCCATAGGTTCGCCACCACTGTCCTATATGTTAGGTATAGCCTTAGTTTTACAATTGTTTATAAAACAATGTTGGATTTCTGTTGGAAAAACAGCGGTCTTGGAAAGACTTCAGATTCTTCAGATGTTCTTTTTTAATACAAACCAAAGTTCCATCAATAGAATACATCTGGGACAACCTATTCTTGGAATTAGACTTACCTAATCACAGTCCTTTAAATCAAGTCCATTCCTAGTTAGAGCAAGTGTTTTCCATTTCACCAATCCTATTTGCTGAAAACAAAAAAATGTTATTTTTTTAGCTGTTAAACAATCATCAAGTGAAGAACACTTATTGAGCCACAGCAAATCATAAACCCCAGACTCTTTTCTGCCCACTTCTGCCCACAAAAATACTTTTGTGTTTTTCATAAAACCAAAGCCATAATCTGACCTTGGCCAATGGACTCTTCTGCATTCTCCCTAATAACACAACAAATGGCATTACGTAACTGAGATTTTCTGATCTCTTTTAAAAACATTAACTAGAAAGGATCTTATTAGTGTTTGGATGGAGAGTATCAGGAAATCCAAAGGCTGTATTTCTGACTAGTAAGTCAAGAAGGCAATGACAAACCATCTTTGTATTATTGTCAGATCCCCAAATCCTTATTATCTCCTTATCTCCCTTTTATATATATATATATATATATTCTTATCAGGGAGACGGTTACAGAGAAAGGAAACTGGAGAAGACCTTGAGATGCGCACCAACTGTGCCAGTTACCCAAACATCGTTGCCACCATTGGCAGGATTTCAATGGAGGAGGAATATTGATGGTTTAATTATACTGTTTAAGCGGGATTGTCCCCAGATCCCACCTTGATTTCCCTTCTGTCACTAACCCCTAATAAAAGTTTCCTTTTGAGAAAATGCCTGTTTCAAGAGTTCTGCTGTCTTGGGTGGTTAGCTGAGGTGGGTCCTTACAATTATCGTCAAGAAAACTATTGGCCCCTTTTCTTGAAGCAAAGAGTCGGATTCAACTCCAAACAGCTTTTCCCTTGATGACTAAACTAATTCTATTCTTATTGTACAGAATTAAATTCTATTTCTTACACATATGAATTATTAAGTGAATAGAATAGTTTTGTTGGCAGAAAGTGGGTATCTTGAAAGTATTGTCAGTACACTACATGTACTTCTGAACCAGTGAAAGAGAGGCCATAGTTTATTTATTCATGCAAACCCAGCTCTATTTTAATCACTTTATGCCACTTTTGTTCCAAATGACTTGCAATTTGCAAGGTATTCTCTAGCTTCACTTGCATAGTATTATTGCATGAGCTTACTGGGGTAAACTCAGCTTTGGTTGTACTGTGGCATACTAGCCAAAATATTTCAGAACAGATCAAAACGATCCTTCCTGTTGGCAGGAAATGCTGCACGGAGCAGGGATGTGATAAGGCTGTTAATCTAATCTACATCTTTTCTACATTGATAAAAAGTGTTACATAAAAGTCTCAGCTGACTATAGGTAGCGGTGTTCAATACCCCTGGTGATGACCAGGCATATAGAAGATTGTGACTTATAAGAGGAACAAAAGGCAAAGGCCATAAGAGTGAATTAAAAAATGTGTTATGGGTCTGCGAAAAGAAAAAAATGGTGAAGGAAATAACAAATCTAAATGAAGATGTAGCCTGGTCATGTAGTACAGTGTTTTGAGTGAGAGGGCTAAAATATGTGTGAGAAAATATAAAGTAGAAAAGGATAGGCTGTGATAACTGCATGCTACACTCCAGTGAATGGGAATAATGAGAGACTCAGAGATGAATGTAGGAAAAATTATGGACATTCTGAATTAATACACTTCAGGGGGAAATAATTCTGTTGTGACATGAGAGTGGACAGGTGAGAAAAAGATGAAAAAGTAGAGAAAGCATAACGGTGCCATTCTGAGATCCAAGACTGAGTAAGAATGGTGGTTAATGAATATCTGCTTAGGAAAAAAAGGTCTGTTTCAAATATGTGATTTAAACATAAGTCTACTTCTGGCAAACGAATCCTTATAAATTTTAAAGCATTTGAAGCTCAATGATTGACCAAGCAGATTTAGCAGAGGAATTCAACTAGAGAGAGAAAAGATACAGAGGGAAGAGCTAAGGAGAAAAAGAGACTACTGGCTGACTGATGTTGCTGCTTCCTGAGTGCTGCTGATTGCCCATTGTGTGTAATTAGAGCCTTGCTTCCTATTGATCTAGTTGAGCCATCTTCAGGGTACATACTCTATAAAGAAGATCAATCTCACTAAATAAACAAACAAAAGAAAAAAAAATAGGAATATGACAGGGGAATACTTTATTATTGTTCTTGGTTGTTCATCAGATGATCAGCAAGATGGATAGGACAGCTCTCGTGACTTACAGGGATTTGCTGTATCTGTTTTCTTCCCTGAACACAACACAAGAACTGTATCTGCAGATAGAAAGCTTTCTTGAAAGAGAAAGTGAAGAGGCTAGACACCAAATAACCTAACTTTCAGGATTTGGGAGAGGTGAGGAATTTTTGAATCAGATGCAAGAGGTGCTTGGGAAGGGGGGAAAAAGCAATTTCTGAGAAGATAGAGGAAAGCCAGACAGATGAGATGGAGCAGTGAGACACAAAAGGCTCACATCTGTCAAGCAAACCTCCTACACTTGGGACTTTGATAACAGATTTCTGAGCCCCACTATTAATGTTTCAGAAACAACAGCTGCCCATGTCCAGGAACTGAAGAAGAGGACTCTGCGGGTCATCCAAAGGGAAGGATTCCTGCTTCTGTCCCAAAGGAGAAGCAACAAGCAATAGTAATTGGAGATTCTGTACTTTCCTGCTGGCAGTTCTAAAATATAGTTTATACAGACTTGAATGTTCTTGATTGGTTGATTCAAAACCACAGACGTCTTTTCCTGTTAGTCCTTTGTGGGAGCCAGCAGAAATTTATGGCAGTTTCAAAAGGATTGACGTATACCTTCAATTCCTCTCTGTCTTGACCCCAAAATATAGTACGAAGTCTGCACCAGAAATGTGGGGTGGAGAGATATAGAGATGTAATTACTAGTTTTGATAGCAGGAGCTCCATAGGTTTTCTGCTGTCAGTTCCTTGATCCCTGGCAGTGTTTGCTCTGTAGGAATATCTGCTTCTCCTTCCTCTCCCAGAACAAAAGGGATGGGGGAAAGAAGAGAGCCATTCCATTTATTGCCATGGGAAGAAGCAGAGAAGCAGGCCTCCTGCTATCAGTTCTCCAGAGTAATCACTGTGGGACTGAGAAATGGAAACTAAGCAGCCATTCTCCTCAATCCTCTCCCACCCTCTTTATCTTGATACCCCTGGATGGCTGGCAAAGCTGAGAGAGAAAAGAAGCAGAAGTTGGAGGTCTGTATCAAAAAGAGCCACTTCCTGCCACAGAACAACAGCTGAAGAGTTGCTTACCCCTGCCTGCTTCTGTTCCCACAGGGAGAGGAAAGGGGGATGGAAGCCACTCTGCAGCTGGCAGTCTCGCAGGAAAGCTGCGGTACACGTTGCAATTTCTGCTGACAGCCTGCATCAGCGACACTGCAACGACTTCACTGCAAGGGTGCCAATGGCAGCTGTCCAGTTGGCAATGCTGAAGGGAAGCTGCCCGTTCCTTGGGATTTAGATGCTGCAGTGCCGAAGCTGCAGGGGGGACATTGTACAGGTAGCACCGGTAGTCCTCGACTTAACAACAGTTCACTTAGTGACCGAAGTTACAACGGCAATGGAAAAAGTGACTTATGACCATTTTTCACACTTACGACTGTCGTAGGTCAGGTGTTTTACATTCAGATGCTTGACAACTGACTCACATTTATGACTGTTGCAGTCTCCTGGGATCGTGTGATCCCCTTTTGCAACCTTCCGGCAAGCAAAGTCAAAGGGGAAGCCAGATTCACTTAACGACCGTGTCACTAATTTAACCACTGCAGCGATTCACTGAACAAATGTGGCGAGAAAAGTCGTAAAATGGGGCAAAACTCAGCAATATAAATTTTGGGCTCAATTCTGGTCGTACGTTGAGGACTACCTGTATACATTTGTCTAGGATGCTGCTGAGGCTTCAGTGTTTGGAAGAACGGGCATCCAAGAGACCCATCTCCTTCCATCTCCCCATGCTTCTCCTGTCACTGAGGGTTGCCAAGAGAAGTGGAAGCAATGGCTTTTCAGCTTGGGGAATAGGTCCGGCTCTCTTGTTGCCAAAAAGTGAATGAAAATCAGTGGCCAGAAACTAAAGTGGAAATCCACCCACAATAACCTTGGATGGCTACAAGGAGCAAGACAGGTTTGCTTTGGAACAGTTTATCCTAGACAGAGTGTCTGGCATGACATGATTGTGCTGGAAGGGGCTGAAAGAACATTACTTGGATCAGAGCAAGGGAAGACGAGGGCAGGCTACTTTCTGGTGGTCTGAGGGGGGTTAAAAATGACTTTGCAGAATTATGCCCTTGAGAAACAGTTAATGGAGCATTTTCACCCTGGTGCGAACACAAAAATTGAAGGAACCTTTAGAGGTACAGTATAGAATAGAATTCTTTTTTGGCCAAGTGTGATTGGACGCACAAGGAATTTGTCTCTGATGCCTAAGCTCTTGGTGTACGTACAAGCAACAAGTGATAAATCATGATCATAAAATACAACCATCACAAAACATAAGATACAAATAATAATAATAGTAAAGTTGGAAGGGACCTTGGAAGTCATCTAGTCCAACCCCCTGCTCAGGCAGGAAACCCTATACCATTTCGGACAAATGGCTGTCCAGTCTCTTCTTAAAAACTTCCAGTGTTGGAGCATTCACCGCTTCTGGAGGCAGGTTATTCCATTGGTTATTTGTTCTAACTGTCAGGAAGTTTCTCCTTAGTTCTAGGTTGCTTCTCTCCTTGGTTAGTTTCCACCCGTTGCTTCTTGTCCTGCCTTCAGGCGTCTTGGAAAATAGCTTGACTCCCTCTTCTTTGTGGCAGCCCCTGAGATACTGGAACCCTGCTATCATGTCCCTCCTCGTCCTTCTCTTCATTAAACTAGACATAACCAATTCCAGCAGCCGTTCCTTATATGCTTTAGCCTCCAGTCCCCTAATCATCTTTGTTGCTCTTCTCTGTACAAACTCGGTGATAGTTATACAGTAGGATACTAAATAAGCAAACAGCAGCAGCAATCTGTTGGCTGGAGACCCCTTCAAGAGAAGATCTTTCTAGGTCTGGATCGGAGAGAAAGTCTTACAAGACCATTCAAGCCCACTGAAAAATACCCCTTTCAACAGATCCACCTGGGAATAAATTATTTATCCTTGAAGACACTGCTAGGTGCTGAGAAGCAGTGAGTAAGAGAATGGAGGCCCTGAAGGCACAAGTGTCCTTTTCTTCACTTTTTTCTTATCAAAGAACATAGTCCAGAAAAATAGAGAGTACTGAAACTGAGTAGTTGGCCAAGCAGATGGTGCTAATGGGACTCCTGGCAAAATAGGCTATGCTGTATTGCATAAGAAGTCGGAAGAACATGTTTGGAAATCCCTTTGCAAGCCTTATCTGGAGAGCTTTAAAGTTGGGAGGTGGAGAGAAGAAAGCCAGAAAATAATGTGAGACCAACTGCTGAGGACAGGACTGAGAGGAGGACACAGAAGTCCATGGAGATTCTCAGTCGTCCAGGTCATGGTTGTCCCAAAAGTAGTCCAGTTGCCTCTTGGAAAAGCACCTTTGGGAGGACACAGAAGGTTACGGCACCTGATAATGTCTTTATACCAGCGCATGTAGCAAGGAGAATAACACCTCTCACCGCCAAAGCCCTGCTATGCTGCTGTCTCCTTGTGGCAGGGTATGAGCTGGGAGAGATGATCAAAGGACAGCAGGAGCACATGACAAATACATCTCAGCTGCCCACCTAAAGCAAGCAGGCACCTAACTTTGGCAGCAGCAATATAGGAAAATCCTGGAGATGGATGATCACTTTAGGGACAACAACAAAAGCATAATTTCATATTGCCGTGTCAGAAGTTAATATATTTAATTGATTTCATCTCAGCAAACAACCCTGGGTGGCTACTGAAATCAAATAAATTAATTAAATAACTTTATGGCGGCTTTAATGGTAAACCACTTCTATATTTTACCAAGAAGAGCACATGGATAGAAAAATATAAATAAAATAACATTATTTTTTATATTAAATAAATAATGATTAGTGATACTATAGTGCTGGATGATGGTTCCCCTCAGGTCAGGTGGTATTCAGGTGGACCGGAATGTATTCCAGGAAGGAACTGCTGGCCCTGCGCGATTCCCCCATCGCGCAGGCATGGCCCAATACCATCCCAAGGGCCTGCCTCAATGAAGGGGTGTGGAACCCCGAGAGGTGGTATACAGCAAGAGGGGAACTAAGGAGAAAAAAATTGAGAGTCTTCTTAGAGGGGTGTTTTATCAAATTTTTAGGG